>NC_045443.1:33332846-33382747 GCF_002776525.5 Piliocolobus tephrosceles | reverse complement strand
AGCCCAGAGGACTTGGTGCAGGAGCATCCACAGCAGAGTACAGCCAGGGATGGCCATGCCCACAGGCTCGACTGGCTCCCAGAGGAGACATTAACCCTAGGGGAACTGTCTAACCTGAACTCTGCGGGGCAGTCTGAGTACCCCTTGGTCTGCTGGCCTCTCCAGGGAATCCAGCCTGGCAACACCTTCTTGCGGGGAAGTCTCAGGTGCCCTGGAGGCCAGCACCCTAGCTTCTGCACTGACGGACCATGCCTGACTGGCAGAGAGTTCCAGCAAGGTGAACCCTATGGCCATGCACCAGCCCACACACTCCCTCCCCATGTTGCAGCTTCCCCTGATGCACGGCAACTCCCAACATTGCTGGCGTGTGTCTGCAGCAGCAGGTTTTGCTTTCCTTGCCCCGCCAGCACATGGGAGTGCAGTATGCCCTCATTTCCCCCATCAATGCCAGATGGAGCCTTTGTGGGCACAGAGCTAGCCAGCCCTGTCCCCACAGGCATCCGGCCTTTGTGCTAACACTGAGCAGAGAACTTCTGATCCTCGCCCATTCTGAGGGATCACTCCCGCTTGCAGGAAATGGAGAAGGTAACCATACCAGCACTTGCCAACACCCTACCCCTGAGCCTATACCGCCTCCAGCATGACTATGCACACAGTAGCCAGCAGGGGCCTCCTGCTCCTCCACCTGCCGCTCAGTTGTGTAGCCTCCACCACTATGGTGAATGCCTACAGGTAAGCAGACTCTGTAGTGAATACCTACATGGAAGCAGGCACCTGGACACTGGCTAACACAGCAACCATGCCTCACTTACAACCTCAGCACAGTGGATTTCTAACCTGGAGGAGGCAGACAACAAAGTCAGGGCCCAATACAAGTCCTCCAGAGTTAGAGCACACAGTCCAGGAGTTGAGTGCTCGCCCCCTAACATTTTACAGAAACAAAGCCAGATGGCTGAATTCACCTTATGCCACAATCAAACCCCAATGTCATCAAATACAATAAAAAAAAAGGTCAGAAATCTCAAAGATTGAAAGTAGTTAAGCCCACAAAGATGAGAATCAGTGAAAGAACCTTGAAAACTCAAAGAGCCAGAATGCCTTCTTTCCTCCAAACAATCACATTACCTCTCCAGCAAGGATTCTCAACTGGGCTAAGATGGCTGAAATGACAGAAATAGAATTCAGACTTTGGATAGGAATGAAGATCATTGAGCTACAGGAGTATGTTGAAACCCAATGCAAGGAGCTAAAATTCATGATAAAACAATGCAGGAACTGACAGACAAAATAACCGGTATATAAAAGAATGTAACTAATCTATTAGAGCTGAAAACACACTACAAGAATTTCATAATGCAATCACAAGTATTAATAGCAGAATAGACTGGGTGGAGGAAAGAATCACAGAGCTTGAAGACTGGCTTTCTGATATAAGACAGTCAGACAAGAATAGAGAAAAAAAAGGATGAAAAGGAATGAATGAAACCTCCAAGAAATATGGGACTATGTAAACAGATCAGATCTATGACTCATTGGTGTCTCTGAAAGAGATGGGGAGAATGGAACCAACTCAGAAAACATATTTCAGGATATCATCCATGAGAACTTCCCCAGCCTAGCTAGAGAGGCCAACATTGAAATTCAGGAAATGCAGAGACTGCCCAGTAAGATACTTCACAAGAAGATCATCCCCAAGACACATAATCATAAGATTTTCCAATGTTAAAATGAAAGAAAAAATATTAAAGGCAGCTAGACAAATGTCAAGTCACCGAAAAAGGGAAGCTAATCTTATTAACAGCGGACCTGTCAGCTGAAACTCTACAAGCCAGAAGAGATTGGGGACCAATACTCAACATTTTTAAAGAAAAGAAATTCCAACCCAGAATTTCAGACTGGCCAAACTAAGCTTCATAAGCAAAGGGGAAATAAAATCCTTCTTATACAAGCAAATACTGAGACAATTTGTTGCCACCAGACCTGCCTTACAAGAGGTCCTGAAGGAAGCACTAAATATGGAAAGGAAAGACCTTTACCAGGCACTACAAAAACACACTGAAGTACACAGACCAGAGACAATATAACGAAGCCACATAAACAAGTCTGCAAAATAACCAGTTAATATCATGATGACAGAATCAAATCCAGACATATCAATACTAACCTTGAATGTAAATGGGCTAAATGCCCCAATTAAAAGACACAGAGTGGCAAGCTGGATAAAGAACCAAGACCCATTGGTATGTTGTCTTCAACAGGTCCATCTCACATGTGATGACACATATAGGCTCAAAATAAAGGCATGGAGAAAAAGCTACCAAGCAAATGTAAAACAGAAAAAAAGCATAGGTTGCAATCCTAGTTTCAGGTGAAACAGAGTTTAAACAAAGAAAGAAAAAAAAATACAAAGAAGGGCATTACATAAAGGTAAAGGGTTCAACTCCACAAGAATATCTAACTATCCTAAATATACATGTACCCAATACAGACAGGCATACTGAGATTTATAAAGCAAGTTCTTAGAGACTTTCAAAGAGGTCCCACACAAAAATAGCGGGAGATTTTAACACCTTACTGACAATATTAGAGAGATCATAAAGACAGAAAATTAACAAAGATATTAAGGAACTGAACTCAACCGTGGATCAAATGGATCTGATAGATATCTACATAACTCTCCAACCAAAAACAACAGAATATACATTCTTCTCATTGCCACATGGCACATACTCTAAAATTGATCACATAATCAAAAGTAAAACACTTGTCAGAAAATGCAAAAGAACTAAAATAATAACAAACAATCTATTGGACAATAGCAAAATCAAATTAAAAATTAAGACTAAGAAATTCACTTAAAACCAATTACATGGAAATTGAATAACCTGTTCCTGAATGACTGTTGAGTAAATAATGAAATTAAGGTAGAAATCAAGAAGTTATTTGAAACTAATGAGAACAAACATACAATATACCAGAATCTCTGGAACACTGCTAAAGTATGTTAAGAGAGAAATTTATAGCACTAAATACCTACATCAGTAAGTTAGAAAGATCTCAGGTAAACAACCTAATATCACAACTGAAATAACTAGAGAGCCACAAGCAAACAAATCTTGAAGCTAGCAGAAGACAAGAAATAACCAAAATCAGAGCTGAACTGAATGAAATCGAGACTTGAAAAACTATTCAAGAGATCAGTGAATCCAGAAGCTGGTTTTTTGGGGGAAATAAAAAGATAATAAAAAAGACTTACCTCTAGCTAGACTAATAAAGAAAAAAATGAGAGAATATTAAAATAAACATAATCAGAATTGACAAGGGGGATATTACCACTATCCCCACAGAAATACAAACAACCATCAGAGAATACTATGAAGAACTCCAGGCAAGTAAACTGGAAAATATAGGAGAAATGGATAAACTCCTGGAAACATACAACTTCCCAAAACTGAATCAAGAAGAAATTGAATCCCTGGATAGACTAATAATGAGTTCTGAAACTGAGGCAGTAATAAATAGCCTGCCAACCAAAAAATACCAGGACCATATAGATGTAAAGCTGAATTCTACCAGATGCACAAAGAACTGGTACCATTCCTACTGAAATTATTCCAAAAAAATTGAGGAACAGGGACTCCTTCCTAACTCATTCTATGAGACCAGCTTCATTCTGACACCAAAAACTGGCAGAGACACACACACACACAAAATGAAAACTTCAGGCACAAATCAAGAAGCTCTTTAAAACTAATGAGATTCCTTGAAGAACATAGATGCAAAAATCCTCAACAAAATACTGGCAACTCAATCCAGTAGCACATCAAAAAACTTATTCACCATTATCAAGTAGGCATTATTCCTGGGATGCAATGTTGGTCCAACATATACAAATCAATAAATATGATTCATCACATAAACCAAACTAAAGACAAAAACCACATGATTATCTCAATAGATGAAGAAAAGACTTTCAGTAAAATTCAACATTGCTCCATGTTAAGAACTCTCAATAAATTAGGTATTGAAAGAACATACCTCAAAATAATGAGTCATCTATGACAAACCCACAGCCAGCATCATACTAAATTGGCAAAAGCTGGAAGCATTCTCCTTGAAAACAAGCATAAGACAAGGATTCCCTCTCTCACTACTTCTATTCAGCATCGTATTGGAAGACCTAGCCAGAGCAATAAGGCAAGAAGAAAGATTTAAAACACTTCCAGATAGGAAGAGAGGAAGTCAAATTATCCCAGTTTGGAGATGGCATGTTTCTACATCTAGAAACTGCATAGTCTCAGCCCAAAAGCACCTTAAGCTGATAAACAACTTCAGCAACATCTTGGGAAACAAAATCAATGTACAAAAATCACTAGCATTCCTATACACCAATGAGAGGCAATCAGAGAGCCAAATCATGAACAAATTCCCATTTACAATTACCACAAAAAGAATAAAGTACTTAGGAATACAGCTAAAAAGGGAGGTAAAAGGGCTCTACAAGGAGAAATACAAAGCACTGCTCAAAGAGATGACACAAATGGAAAAACATTCCATGCTCATGAATAGGAAGAATTGGTGTCATTAAAATAGCCATACTGCCAAAAGCAATTTATAGATTCAATGCTATTTCTATGAAGCTACCATTGACGTTCTTCACAGAACTAGGAAATGGTATTTTAAAATTCATATGGAACCAAAAAACAGCCCATATAGCCAAGGCAATCCTAAGCAAAAAGAACAAAGATGGAGGCATCTTATTACCTTACTTGACTTCAAACTATACTACAGAGCTACAGTAACCAAAGCAGCATGGTACTGGTACAAAACCAGACACATAGACCAATGGAACAGAATTAGAAAACTCAGAAATAAGGCCACTCACCACCATCTGATCTTCAGCAAAACTGACAAAAACAAGCAACAGGGAAAGGATTCCCTGTTCAATAAATGGTGCTGGGATAACTGGCTAGCTATATGCAGAAGATTAAAAGTGAACCCCTTCTTTACACCATCTACAAAAATTAACTCAATATGAATTAAAGACTTAAATGTAAAACCCAAAGCTATAAAGACCCTGGAAGACAACCTAGGCAATATCATTCTGGTCATAGGAACTGGCAAAGATTTCATGATGAATATTGCAAAAGCAATAGCAACAAAAGCAAAAATTGACAAATAGGATCTAAGTAAACAAAGGAGCTTCTGCACACAAAGGAAACTATCAATAGATTAAAAAGACAGCCTACAGAATGAGAGAAAGTATTTGCAAACTATGCATCCAACAAAGGTCTAATATCCAACATCTATAAGGAACTTAAACAAAGTTAAAAGAAAAAAGAAACCCACTAAAAAGTGAGCAAAGGACATGAACAAACACTTTTCAAAAGAAGACATACAGGTAGACAACAAGCATATGAAAACAAACTCAGCATCACTGATCACTAGAGAAACACAAATCAAAACCAAAAAGAGATACCATCTCACACCAGTCAGAAGACGCTGACAAGAGTGTGGGAAAAAAGCAATACTTATACACTGTTGATAGGAGTGTAAATTAGTTCAACCATTGTGGAAGACAGTGTGGTAATTCCTCAGAGACCTAGAAACAGAAATATTAATACCTTCGACCCAGTAATTCCATTACTGGGTATACACCCAAAGGGATATAAATTATTCTAATGTAAAGACACATGTACATGTATGTTCATTGCATCAGTATTCACAATAACAAAGACATGGAATGCACCTAAACGCCCATCAACGAGCGACTGGCTAAAGAAAAGGAGCTGGAGGCCATTTTCCTTAGCAAACTAATGCAGGAATAGAAAACCAACTACTGCATGTTCTCATTTATAAGTAGGAGCTAAATGATGAGAGCACATGAATACATAGAGGGTAACACACACTGGGGCCTTTCAGAGGGTAAATGTTGAGAGGAGGGAGACAATTAGGAAAAGCAATTAAGGAATACTAGGCTTAATACCTGGGTGATGAAATAATTGGTACAACAAAACCTCATGACACAAGTTTACCTATATAATAAATCTTCACATGTACCCCTGAACTTAAAATAAAAGTTATATTAAAAAAAAGATGAATCAAATTCACTTACTAGTAGATAGTCTTATAGAAGCAAGACTGATTTTTCTTTGAAAATCCAAGCAGACCTTTTGCTATGTTGATACATCATTTACATATTTTTTATATTTACTGTGTATTTTATTAACTTTTTGCTCTGGCTGAAATTTTTATGAGATTCTAGAATAAATACACAAAATTTAATATAATTATGTCTCACAATTTTGAGGTAAAACAAATGACATTTTAAATTTAAGAGCAATTGTTTAATCTTATGGTAAATAATGTAATCAGAAAGAAAAATATATTTAACAACCCATCATTATCTTTTTGTAAAATAAACCTACACATTATCATCCATTACATGATTTTTCATATGCAGGTTAAAATTTGAACAAAAATATAAAATGAAATACTGGAAGAAAACATAGAAAACTATTCTTATAATATTTAAGTGAGGAAACCTTTCTAAGTGTTATACAAATGCACAGAGCATAAAGACTTGACTCCATAAACATCTGAAATCTCTATAACACAAATCATAAATTTAGGGTGTTTTTGGTTTTTTTTTCACCATTTAGTATATTTATTTAATATGTTAGGTCTTAATGAAATAATATGCACTGCATAAAACTTAGGTTGTAAAGTATATGAAAGAGGCATGAAGTAATAGATTTTTGGCTTCCATTTACACTTACACAAAATTACAAAGATTTTAAGTTTATTGGATTATTAATACCATTTCAATTTAAACTAATTTAAATTTAAAGTAGTAAGGACAGTGGAACCCTAAATCCCATTAATATTTTTGGAAGATTAGATGAGAGGCTAGAAACAATTTTTTTTCAAAACTTATCTATTCTGTTTCAACTGATACCAATTTCTATGATCTCAATACAAACTGGACTGACATTATCAGCTGCTTTTTTTTTTTGGACAATCTTTGCTTTTTAATTAAAGTTTTAGATCATTTACATTTAATGTATTTCTTGATGTTTTAGGTTTAAGTCTGTTGCCTTACTCTTGTTTTTTTTTTTTTAATTTACTGTTTTATTTTGTTTTTTTATTATACTTTAAGTTCTACAGTACATGTGCACAACATGCAGGTTTCTTACATATGTATACTTGTGCTGCACCCATTAACTCGTCAGTACCCATCAATTCATCATTTACATCAGGTGTAACTCACAATGCCATCCCTCTCCCGTTCTCCCTCCCTATAATAGGCCTGGTGCATGATGTTCCCCTTCCAGAGTCTGAGTGATCTTATTGTTCAATTCCCACCTATGAGCGAGAACATGTGGTGTTTGGTTTTCTGTTCTTGCGATAGTTTGCTGAGAATGATGGTTTCCAGCTGCATCCATGTCCCTACAAAGGACACGAACTCATCCTTTTTTATGGCTGCATAGTATTCCATGGTGTCTATGTGCCACATTTTCTTAATCCCGTCTGTCACTGATGGACATTTTGGTTGATTCCAAGTCTTTGCTATTGTGAATAGTGCCGCAATAAATATATGCGTGCATGTGTCTTTATAGCAGCATGATTTATAATCCTTTGGGTATATACCCAATAATGGGATGGCTGGGTCTTATGGTATTTCTAGTCCTAGATCCTTGAGGAATTGCCAAACTGTTTTCCACAGTGGTTGAACCAGTTTACAACCCCACCAACAGTGCAAAAGTGTTCCTATTTCTCCACATCCTCTCCAGCACCTGTTGTTTCCTGACTTTTGAATGATTGCCATTCTAACTGAGATGGTATCTCATCGTGGCTTTGATTTGCATTTCTCTGATGGTGAGT
Source organism: Piliocolobus tephrosceles (assembly GCF_002776525.5). NCBI lineage: Eukaryota > Metazoa > Chordata > Mammalia > Primates > Cercopithecidae > Piliocolobus > Piliocolobus tephrosceles. The sequence goes on along the minus strand of NC_045443.1, from coordinate 33,374,863 downwards.
GATGATGAGCATTTTTTTCTGTGCCTGTTGGCTGTATGCATGTCTTCTTTTGAGAAATGTCTGTTCATATCCTTTGCCCACTTTTTGATGGGGTTGTTTGTTTTTTTTCTCGTAAATTTGTTTGAGTTCTTTATAAGTTCTGGATATTAGCCTTCTGTCAGATGAGTAGATTGCAAAAATTTTCTCCCATTCTGTAGGTTGCCTGTTCACTCTGATGGTAGTTTCTTTTGCTGTGCAGAAGCTCTTTAGTTTAATTAGATCTCATTTGTCAATTTTGGCTTTTGTTGCCTTTGCTCTTGGTGTTTTAGACATGAAGTCCTTGCCCATGCCTATGTCCTGAATGGTACTACCTAGGTTTTCTTCTAGGGTTTTTATGGTATTAGGTCTAACATTTAAGTCTCTAATCCATCTTGAATTAATTTTCGGATAAGGAGTTAGGAAAGGATCCAGTTTCAGGTTTCCACTTATGGCTAGCCAATTTTCCCAGCACCATTTATTAAATAGGGAATCCTTTCCCCATTTCTTGTTTTTGTCAGGTTTGTCAAAGATCAGATGGCCGTAGATGTGTGGTGTTATTTCTGAGGGCTCTGTTCTGTTCCATTGGTCTATATCTCTGTTTTGGTACCAGTACCATGCTATTTTGGTTACTGTAGCCTTGTAGTATAGTTTGAAGTCAGGTAGGGTGATGCCTCCTGCTTTGTTGTTTTGACTTAGGATTGTCTTGGCAATGCGGGCTCTTTTTTGGTTCCATATGAACTTTAAAGCAGTTTTTTCCAATTCGGTGAAGAAACTCATTGGTAGCTTGATGGGAATGGCATTGAATCTATAAATTACCTTGGGCAGTATGGCCATTTTCACGATATTGATTTTTCCTATCCATTAGCATAAAGTTAGGTTTTTTTAAACTGGAAAAAATGTATCACAAATTGCAGACCTGATAGGATTCTTAATTTTGCAAAAAACCCTTACAGATCACCATATAAAGTAATGAAAAATCTCAATAGAATAGTGAGACAATAGATATGAACAAGTAACTCAGAAGAAATACAAACAGCAATTAAAGGTGAATATGTAAATAATTAAATGTGAATTTATGAATTATATCACAAATAATTTTTAAATGCATACTTAAAATAGTGTAGTGGTTTTTCTGTGGAAATAAAAAGATTGAAGGAAAGATGATACCCAGGACTGATGAGGGTAAATTAAAAACAAACTGGATTCTTATACACTTGAATGAAAGTTGATATTTCTTTCTTGAAAATGATTTGCAGTAGATAAAAATATAAGATGCATCTGGTCTAATTACTTTGTTCCTTGAAAATTTTCCTAAGGAAATAACACAATGTGTGTGTGTGTGTACATGTAGGTATAAGGAAATTTATTACAACCTCGTAAAAACAAAAAGTCCATTAACTGTTTATTGGTAGGGAATTCATTAAATATGTTACAGGATATTGGCCAGGCACTGTGGCTCACGCCTGTAATCCCAGCACTTTGGGAGTCTGAGGCGGGTGGATCACAAGGTCAGGAGATTGAGACCATCCTGGCTAACACTGTGAAACCCCGTCTCTACTAAAAATACAAAAAATTAGCCTGGTGTGTTGGTGGGCACCTGTAGTCTCAGCTACGGGGAGGCTGAGGCAGGAGAATGGCGTCAACCCGGGATGCGGAGCTTGCAGTGAGCGGAGATCACGCCACTGCACTCCAGCCTGGGCGACAGAGGGAGACTCTGTCTAAAAAAAAAAAAATATATATATATATATATATATATATATATATGTTACAAGATATCTTTACCCAATCTAAGCATCTTCTTCAACCTCCACTAGCAGATCTTTTAGTTTCAGCTTCTTCTAACACATATTACGAAACCAAAAATGTTACCCCACATCCCCCTGCAGCACTTTCACCTCTGCCATAGATCATCACTCATTAGCTGCTGTCCATTGCCTGAAACTCCTTTCCAGATGCTGTAATAGTAAACTGTCCTGTCACTTCAGGTCCAAGGAGAAAATTTGTTGAGGACAGGAATGCTTCCTTTTACCACTTCAGTCCTTTATTCTTTGAAATATCCTCACGCTACACATAGTATTTAATGATCCTTTTAATGTGCTGTTGAATTTAGTTTGCTAATATTTCATTGAAAATTTTTGCATCCAAGTTTATCAATGATATTGGCCTGTAATTTTCCTTTCTAAAAGTTGTGCTTGTCTGGCTCTCCTACCATGGTAGTCTTGGTCTTATAAAACGAATCTGAAAATATTTCCTCCATTTGATGTTTTGAAAAACTTGAAGATGGTAATAGTTCTTCTTTAAATGTTTGGTAGAATTCAGCAGTCAATCTATCATATCCTGGGTTTGTTAATTTTTTTTTTTCTTTTTAAAGGGAGACTTTTTATTACTGATTCAATCTCCTTGTTCATTACTGGTCTGTTCAGGTTTTATTTCTTCCTCATTTTGGTCTTAGAGGTTGTATGTTTCCAGAGATTTATCCATTTCTTTTAGGTTAACAAATGTATTAGTGTATAACCTTTCATAGTAGTCTCTTATGATCCTTTCTATATCTGTGGTTGCAGTTGGAAAGTCTCACCTTTCATTTTGGATTTTATTTATTTGAGTATGCTTTCTCTTCTCTTAGTCTAACTGAATATTTGCAATCTTGTTTAGTTTTTCAAAAAACAAACCCTTAGTTTTATTGATTTTCTCTATTGTTTTCCTAGTCTCTATTTCATGTATTTCTGTTCTGGTTTTTGTTGTTCTCTTCTCCTACTAACTTAGGATTTAGTTTGTCCTTACTTTTCTAGCTTTTTGAGATGTAGAGTTAGGTTTATTGATATTGTCTTTTTTCCTCATTTTGGCATTTATCACTATAAGTTTCTCTTGCAGAACTGCTTTTGCTCATCCTATAAGTTTCAATATGTTGTGTTGCCATTTTCATTTGTCTCATAATGCTTTTTAATTTCCCTTTTCACTTCTTATTTGAGCCATTGGTTATTCAGATGTGTGTTGTTTAATTTCCATATATTTAGAAATTTTCTGAAATTCCTCCTCTTATTGATGTCTAGTTTCGTACCATTGTGGTTAGAAAATATACTTGGTATTATTTCAATCTTCTTAAATTTGTTAAGACATGTTTTGTGACCAAATTTGTTGTCTATCCTGGAGAAATATTCCATATGAGCTTTAGAAATATTTGTATTCTGAATCCAATTAAAACGTGGACAAAAGATCTGAATAGACATTTTTCAAAAGAAGGCATACAAAGGGCAAACTTATATATGAAAAGGTGTTCAACATCACTGATCATCAGAGAAATGCAAATCAAAACTCCAATAAGATACTACCTCACTGCAGTTAGAATGGCTGTTATCTAAAAGTCAGGCAATAACAAATGTTGGTGAGGACATGGAGAAAAGGGAACTCTTGTACACTGTTGCTGGGAGTATAAATTTGTACAACCACTATGGAGAATAGTTTGGAGGTTTCTCAAAAACTAAAAATAGAGCTACATATGATCTACAATTCCATTCCTAGATATATTCCCCCCAAAAAGGATATTTGTATATAGAAGAGATATCTGCACTCCCATATTTATTACAGCACTACTCACAATAGCCAAGATTTGGAAGCAAACTAAGTGTCCATCAACAGGTGAATGGATAAAGAAAATGTGGTGCATACACACAATGGAGTACTATTCAGCCATAAAGAAGAATGAGATTCTGTCATTTGCAACAACATGAATAGAACTGGAGAGCAAAATGTTAAGTGAAAAAAGCCAGGCACAGAATAACAAACTTCACATGTTTTCTAACTTATTTATGGGAGTTAAAAATTAAAATAATTGAACTCGTAGAGAATGAGATTATAAGGATGGTTAGTAGAAGGATGGTAGAGGGTGGAAAGGGTAATGGAAGGTGAGGGGAGAATGGGAAAGGTTAATGGGTAGAAAAAAATAATTAGAAAGAATGAATAAGAACTAGTATGTGCTAGCTCAACAGAGTGACTATAGTCAACAATAATTTAATTGTACATTTTGAAATAACTCAAAGAGAATACTTGAATTGTTTGTAACACAAAGGATAAATGCCTTGAAGTGATGAATACCTCATTTACCGTAACGTGATTATTACACATTGTGTGCCTGTACCAAAATATCTCATATAACCCATAAATATATGTATCTACTATGTACCAACAAAAAATAAAAATAAAAATAATGTGCATTCTGCTGCTAGTGGATAGAATGCACTGTATATATCTGTTAGGTCCATTTGGTGTAAAGGATAGTTTATGTCCAATATTTTCTTATTGATTTTGTGTCTGGAGGATCTATCCTTTGTTGAAAGTAGAATATTGAAATTCCCTTACTATTATTGCATTATAATCTATCTCTCCCTTCAGATCTGCTAATAATTGCTTTATATATTTTGGTAGTGTGGTATTGGGTGCATATATATGTGTAATGATTATATTTACATAATACATTGACCCTTTTATCATTATATAATGACTTCCTTTGTCTCATTTTACAGTTTTTGACTTACAGTCTATTTTGTCTGATATTAGTATAACTACCTCCTCTTTCTTTGGTTTCCATTTGCATGGAATATCTTTTTCTATCCTTTCACTTTCTGTAGGCAGCATATAGTTGAGTCTTTTTTTCATGTTAAATCACTCTTGGTTTTGACTGGATAATTTAATCCATTTATATTTAAAGTAACTATTAATAAGTTGGGACTTATTCTTGACATTTTTTATTGTTTTCTGGCTGTTACCTAGTTTCTTTCTTTCCTCCTCTCTTGCCATCGTCTTTTGCAATTTGATGATTTTTTTTTTTTTTTGGTGGTATTCTGTGATTTTTTTATCTTTTGTGTATATACTATAGATTGTTGCTTTTCTGTTACCATAAAGCTTACACAAAGCATCTTGTAGTTATAATAGACTCTCTTAAGCTGATAACAACTTAACTTTGATTGCACTTAAAAAATCTATATTACTTTTTATGTTCTTGATGTCTCAATTTACATCTACTCATATTGTGTATTCCTTAACAAATTATTTAGCTATACTTATTTTTAATAGTTTGGACTGTTAATCATTATACTAGAATTATAAGTAATTTACACACCACCTATATAGTGTTAGAGTATTCTGAATTTAACTAAATACTTTCACCAGTGAGTTTTATACTGTCATAAGTTTTTATGTTACTATGCTTTCTTCTAAATTGAAGAACTCCATTTAGCATTCCTTGACAGCTCTGGTGGTGATTAACTTAATTAATTTTTGTTTTTCTGGGAATTTCTATCTCTCCTTCATTTCTGAAAGACAGCTTTACAAGATTAAGTATTCTTGGTTGGCAGTTTTTCTTCTTTTCTTTCAGCATTTGAATGTGTCATCTCAGTGTCTCCTGGTCTGCAAAGTTTCTGCTAAGAAATCCACTGGGAGCCTTATTACTCTTGAATGTGAAGAACTTTCTTCTCTCTTGGTGTTTTCAAAATTCTCTCTGTCATTGATTTTTGACAGTTTGATTATAATATATCTAGAATTAATTTTTGACAGTTTGATTATAATATATCTTAGTAAAGTCCTCTTTGAATTAAACCTAAGTGGAGCTCATTAAAGTTCAAGCTCCTGCAAGACCATATCTCACCCTAGATTTGGGAAGTTTTAAACCATTATTTCTTTAAGTAAGCTTTCTGACCCTTTGTCTCTCTCTCTTCTTTTGGACTTTTATAGTGAAAAAGTTAGCTATCTCGATGGTGTCTCATAATTCCCACGGACATTTTCATTTATTTTTATCTTTTTTTCTTTCCTTTTTTTCTCTGAGTACCTTCAAAGATTTGTCTTCTAGCTCACAAATTCTTTTTCTGCTTGATGAAGTCTATTGTTGATACTCTCTATTGCATTCTTTGTTTTGTTTTTTATAATATTCAGCTCCAGAACGTCTTTTTTAATGATTTATGTTGCTTTATTGAACGGCTCATTTTGTTCATGTATTGTTTTCTGAATTATTTGAGTTGTCTATGTTCTCTTTTTGCTGAGTTTTCTTAAAAAAAGATTTTGAATTCTTTGTCACATAAGTAATAAATCTCGACTTCTTTGAGGACAATTACTGTAAAACTATTGTGTTCATTTTAACTTAGTGATGTCATGATTCTTTGATTTTGTTTATATTTCTTTGTGTTCTGTTTTGATGTCTGCACATTTGATGGAACAGACACTTCCAGACTTTATGAACTCTATTGTTTGTTTGTGCTCAATTTTTTATTATGAAGTTCATTGCAGTATTACAATATTTTACTACATCTTTGATTAATCTCCTAATTTCTTTTATTCTGTCTCAGAACTTGGGTACAAGGTGTGCTGGATCAGCACAATGATGAGAGACAAAAACAGAGGGAAGGAAACAAGAACCTAGCCTAAGACAAGACCAAAATAATGTGACAAGCATGAATAGAGGTGACCCAACTACCAAAACTGATTAAGGGTAGCAGCTCAATGGACAAAATTTTGTCAACTATATGAAGAAACTTTTTATTTACTAATAACACCATTCTTATTTATAGAATCTGTGTCCTGGTCCATGCCAGAAATTGATTTGCCTTTGGAAAAAAAAATTCATAAACTATCAATTTGAGGAAGGTTTTTTGTACATCAGAAATAATTATTAGTAGTTTATTTTTGTGTGATGTTTTAAATTGTGTTTTGTCAGAAATTAAATGTAATGGATTTGGTTATAAATGAGGCAATTTTTTATTAATTAATGAGTTAATGAGGATTAATTCATTTAGTCCTCACACAACCCTACAAGTTAAGATTCTTTTATAATACTTTATAAATGAAAAACCAGCATAAAACTGAGGACATTATAGATGTTTAAAGAATTTGAATAACTGTTAGAAAATTCAATTAAAATATATAAAAATAAGTGGCTTCCCTTGAGACAGGATTACAGCATCTGGTCCTAAGTAATAAAGCATCAATTTAAATACCCACTAGTCTATTAAAATAGCAAGGCTATTGAGGATCATAATCTGTTTATTTATCCTTACCCCCAGAAAATTATCAGTAAGGTGTGAATAAAAAGGGAGGCCAAGGTAGGTGGATCACCTGAGGTCAGGAGTTCGTAGACCAGCCTGGCCAACATAGTGAAACCCTGTCTCTACTAAAAATACAAAAATTAGCCAGGTATGGTAGCAGGTGCCTGTAATCCCAGCTACTAGGGAGGCTGAGGCAAGAGAATCACTTGAACCGAGGAGGTGGAGGTTGCAGTGAGCCAAGATCGCACCATTGCACTCCAGCCTGGGGGACAAGAGTGAGATTTCATCTAAAAACAAAATCATATATGACCCATGCCTTCTGCAATACTAAAAGAGATTACCATAACATTCAATATACCTGTCACTAAAGAAATAAAACCTAAACCCAACAGAGGTATCATTGGATCTCTATCTGCCTCTGTGAGTCTATGGGTCATAAAAGTAGGGAGGGGAGTGTTAAGAAATCCTTGAAAAACAGAAGAGAAAGCAACAAACTTAGATGAAGTAGGAAAAAAAAATACTGTAAGAAGGAAAGGCCCAACATTATGTAATAAAATACTAGACATTGGTCTTGTATGCATTTATTGAAAGAACCAGCCACAGGAAAGAGGCTTGAAAATGAGTGGGAGAAGAGATAGCAAGTCCCAGAAGCATTATTTCTGGAGAGAATGAAATAAAAAGAAAAACAAAGTGTTGAAAACGCCTTAGAAATGTAGCAGTAAAGGGCAAGAAAAAAGGAAGTAAAACTGGAAACGTGAAGATCTTGCAAAAATGAAATAAAATAAAGAAAATGATTCCTTCTCACTTCACCCTCCAACACACACACACACACACAAAATCACCCATGAAGGAAATTACACTTTACTAGACTGGCAGAAGAGGACACTCCTAATTAGAAACCCTATCAATGACACAAAAAACTAGCATAATAAGGAAACATAAAATATATTTCAAAACATATCAGCTGGTAAAAACTTTTCCCAATGAGCCAAAAAGAAAAAAAATGGAATGCAATAATCTAAAATTATTTAACTATCTTTCAATAAGCATTTAAAATATTAAAAAACAAAAAACAGAAATGGACCCAAGAAAGGAATAAATGCAACCAGATTTTTTCAAACTCAGAAAGGATTAAAGAAAAATAAGACAAAACTGAGAAATGAAAGATAAACTGCAAGGTGCCCAAAAATAAATATCTTGAAGAAACTTTAATAAGATACATTTAAGAACGAAAGGAAATCTACCAAGTGATAAATGATAAATGAAATGAGATAGACAAAAGAACTACAATGGGCAGAAAATGTTTGAAATGGAAGACAAAGATCCAACATGCATATACTTGAATTTCTTCAGAAAAGAAACCACACAATGAGATAAATAATATCTGTAATCCAAAGAATGGGAAAGAGGGGCTTCAGAAATAGGAGAAACCTCAGAGCTACATACTTTGAGGGTCCGCCATTTATCTGAGGAAAAAAATTACACAAAATGATTTACTCTAAGATATAGGTTAATAAAACTACCACATTTTAAAGTCGATGAGAAAAACTTCTGGGCCTCTAGGCAAAAACATAAAATTATATAAAGGTAAAAAATTGGGGGAAAATTGTACTGACATCAGACTTATCAAAAGCAACATATAAAGAAAGGCAACAGTGGAGTAAAATTTTCAAAAACTCAAGAAAGGAGATTATAAGCTAAATGACTTCTTCATATATTAAAGCTAAACAAATTTTAATGCACATAAACTGAAAGAAGTTGTGCCTTTCCTGAACATCTATTACAGAATGATACACAAAATCTAGTGATAATTGGAAAAATTGGGGCTAAAAGACTAGTGGTGAGCATTTTAATATATTTTATGTATTTAATTGTAGAACTAAGACTAAGAATAGGAACGGGCTGAGCATGGTGTCTCACACCTGTAATCCCTGCACTTTGGGAGTCCAAGGCGAGTGGATCACCTGAGGTCAGGAATTGGAGACCAGCCTGGCTAACATGGGGAAACCCCGTTTCTCAAAAAAATATAAAAATTAGGGGCCATGGTGCTGGGTGCCTGTAATCCCAGCTACTCGGTAGGCTGAGGCAGGAGAATTGTGTAAACCTGGGAGGTGGAATTTTCAGTGAGCCGAGATCGTGCCACTGCACTCCAGCCTGGGTGACATGGCGAGACTCTGTCTCAAAAAAAAAAAAAAAAAAAAAAAATAGGATTGGGTGTGGGTGGAAGAAAAATTTAAAGACATGTTTGAAAACACTGGGAAGAATGCGACTGATAAAATAGAAAAAAAGGGAGAAGAGAAATGGAAAGTAATTAAGATTTATTATTATTGCACAGGTAACAGGTTGGAGTCAAGGCATATCATTTAAAACTGACAAACCAGACTGTAAAAGATCAGGAAAAAAAAAAAAAAAAAAAGGATTAAGAGGACTATAGAAAGTTTAAATGCAACCTTTCTTAACCTTTCTTAAATAATAAAGGAGCATTTTTTCCAAGAACAAACAGTTGACACGGTTTGCCTGTGTTCCCACTCAAATCTCATCTCGAATTTTAATTCCCATAATCCCCCTGTGTTGTGGGAGGGACCTGGTGGGAGGTAATTGACTCACGGGTATGGTTACTCCCATGCTGCTGTTCTCATAATAGCCAGATTGAGTCCTCACCAGATCTGACCGTCTTGTAAGCGGCTTTTCCCCTTTTGCTCAGCACTTCTCCTTCCTGCCCCCACGAGAAGAAGGATGTGTTTGCTTCCCCTTCTTCCATGATTGTCAGTTTCCTTAGGCCTCCCCAGGCCTGGGTTGACTTTACCTATTAAAACGCTTTTCAATTAACATAAAAACCTAACTCTATGCCATCAATATGGACACACTTAAAATAGAATGATTCAAGGGGCAAAATGTAAAAGGGTAGACAAAGTTATATCAGGAAAATTCAAACAATAAAAAAGCATGGTTGTGATCTAATATCACCCAATGTGAAATATAGGCTAAAAATTATTAATTGAGACTAAGAAAGGTTATTTTATAATGGCTAATGCTACAATTTACAATGAAGTTGTGTGAATTAACTTATAATTAATGTGTATATATTTAATCTATGCATACAAAAAACTGTAATCACTTATATAAAGCCAAAATTACAGTCAATGCAATAAAAATAATACTATACTAATAATAAAAGATTTTAGCTCAACACTCAATACAGGACAGATTAAATGGACCAAAAAGAAAACAAATAAGCCTTCTTTGAAAGAAGTAATGAGGTAGGTCTTGTGGATATAAATCAAACATCACAATATGCTTCTAAATGCATTTGAAATATTGAGAAAAATATTTCATCAGCATTAAATTTACTGAATTTGATGGCTGTTCAATGGTTCTGAAAGTAAACATGTTTGTTTATAGAAAATATGCATTGAAGTTTTAAGGGCTAATGGGGCATAATGAAGAAATGTAAAAAATAAGTTAAAAAAATTAGAGTTTTCTCTACTGCTTTTTCAACTTTCCAGTAAATATGAAATTACTTCAAAAGAAAAAGTTCAATACTAATAAGCTATTATTTTGATAGAGGCTTGCATTTGCTTCATAGTCTGTTGCTATCAAACTCATTGACCTATCTTCTCCCAAGCTACAAAACACAGAACACAGCATCAAGGATGCCAGGACAACCAGCTGCATTCTTCTCTAACTACTGCATGCAGTCTGGAGGTTAAAAGTGCACTGTGTTGTTTTATGCTTTCTGCTAAAAACCTTCTGCACCTGCTTTAAGTATCTGGGACTTAAAAATTGGTGTCAACAACAAAATGTGGTTCCGCTTGATGTCCATTTGTCAAATGTTAATTATTTTTCTCTTAAAGTGAGCTTGTATGCAAGAGCCAAACCTCATGGTTTTATAACAAGAAGAATCAAGTTTCCATACTTCTTTCGGGAACGAACATTAAAAATTCTCCCATGAAGTGAAAAACACTGCAGGCATTTAATAAAAGTATCTTAACAATGTGGGTCATATTATGTGAAGCTTTTATGATGAATAAGATCCTTTAACAGTCAATGGGCAGACCGTAACTCTATGAACATGCAGTAGCAGTTTCCAGCCAAGACTGAAGTTCCAGAGTCAGACTGCAGCCTTAGAAAAGCAACTAACAGAACAAGACAGGGTACCAGAAAACTCATCAGAATTTCAGTATCTGGCACACATGAGGATTGGAAGAAGTACAGCTTTAGAAAAAAAAAAAAGAGAACCCAGCGGTCCCAGAAATTTTAGATTCAAAGCCTGATTGGAAAGGATGGATGATTAGAGAAAGACATCAGACAAAGGTTTCCTGAGAGAGGTTAATGCTAAACGTGAATCAAAGGAGCAACAAAGATTGCTTAAATACTTGCTGTCAAAAGCCCCAGCTGAACAGCTTCAGGAGTCAGAGACCAGGGAAATGAAATATTACAGCATTTTCTCCATATTTCTCTGGGAAAGCATTGATTTGAAAGGCAAATTGATTTCCAAGAACATTTATAGTATATATTGTCTATGCCTTCTAAATTGGAATGTGATTGGGCATATTTTTCTCAAATAACTACTTAACGTGAGTCACTTTTGCGTCCTGAGGGATACACCTTACACTTCGTATGTCAATGTAGAAGCTAGAAAAATACTGAAATAACAAACGTTGTCTTTATTGAAAAAACAGCCTGCAGATACAATCTTCATTATATTCATAAGCAAATATAACACAGAAAATGTAGAAAAAAATTTTAAAAAAATCTCTGTGTAAAATGCTCCTATTCTCCACTAGAGACAAAGAATACGTTAACTTGCCCTTTTCTTTTCATAAATAGCTAAATATTTATAGATCCCTTCCAGTCCTACCAGCCAGATGGTAATTACCGTTGTCAGAAATATTAAGCAATAATTATATGCAATATTTCCTTTTGTCTGGTTACATGGGAGCAGATGCCCTTTCAATGCTTATAGTCACTGTCTGCTGGTCAGCACACTAGGCATTGCAGAAAAATAGAAAACTGCACCGTTATAGTGGTACTGAGCAACTCTCTTCTTTTCTTAGTTGAATTACTTTAAATACATATTTTCATTACCTCTGCCATTGGTCCGTATTTATCCATCTTTAAAATAAGACGGTAGAACAAATCTCTGAGGTGCCTTTCACCTGTGACATTTTGAGACTCCTTCCGGTGAATAGAGATCAATTGCCTGTGAACAGAAACCTCAAACCACAGGTGAGACAGAGGCCACCCCAAATGGCTATAACTACAAACCATTTATGTTCCAGGTAAGGAAAGAGAGAGCATCGCAAATGACTCTTTTTAGACTGCTTCCATTCCCTCTAGGTCAGAACTGTCATCTGCAAAAGGCAGCAGTACATGACCTAGTTGTCCTGACATGTAAGTCACTATTTTTCAAAATAATTTAAATCATTAAAATTTTAATCATGCATCTCATCAGTAAAACTTTTTAAACATACAGCCTCAATGTATAAATATCTATTTAAATATGTATTTACATATTAACCATAATATATATTGACTACTATTAATCTGTTATTAGTAAAGCATACTTTCTTCTTGAGAAAAACATAAATATAAATAAAAGTTCTAACACTTTTACCACATATCTCCTTGGAGAACACTGATAAAAATGACAGCAGTGATGGCATTGGTTTGACTTTAATAAATCTGCTTGGTCTATAATTCAACTTATAAGCCTGAACTAAACTCAGGCATTATTTTATGTTTTATATGTTCTCGAGGCTTCTTCAAATCAGAAACAAGTATCACTTTGATTGGTAGAATGGAAAGATTTGTACTTAGGCAGTAAACACAGAATAAGTCTTTGTCAGTTCTCTAGTTAAATATTATCCAGAGAATTCTATTGTTAAATTTCTTCTACTTTCTCAAAATTTAAATGACTTTCTGGAGTACAAGTTAAAGAAGGCAGAGTTAGCCTTTCTATAGAAAGCTCTGTGTATTGTGGAGACAAGTTTTGCAGATGTTCAAGAAAAGTTAAAGGCCAGTAACAGAGTCCACATTCTCTCTGTAAATTCCATAAACTCTGAGGAGTCCCTCATTTCTACTAGATAATAAACTCCCAGAAGGCACTTTGTCTTCTGTCTTTCCTGTAACAACAATTTGAGTTCAGTAATGTTTTCTTCCCTGCAGAACAGTCTAGTTTATGGCAAAATTATGAAGGGAAAAATTCTGTATTGAGCTTTTCAGGAGCCCTGCGGGTGTCCGTTCCCCACTTCACCACAGTCCACCTGGGTGATTCTTCCCTTTTCCCTTAAAGCACTCCACTGGAAAATTTGTATTTTAAGCTTACTTTTCTAAGAGAGAGATAGAAGTCTTGTTATGTTACCCAGGCTGGCTTTGAACTCCTGGGCTCAAGCAATATATCTGCCTCAGTTTTCTAAGGAACTATAGGCACACCTGGCTTTAAGTTTCCTCTTTGATGGAAGAGTGTGTATGCTGTTTCTCGGAAAACAAAAACTCCAGTGTTATTAGAAGAAAAGTAAATTATTAGGAAAAATCACGAAATTTTTGTACCTGTAAAATTATATCAGATGAATGGTCACCTACATGACAAGCCAGGCCTGACTCGATGTAAGACAGCTGATGAACAGTATTGACAAAATTCAGTCCTTATAATAGTCCCCACTTAGCTACAGTTTTGTTTTCTACAGTTTCAGTTACCCATGGTCAATCAGGGTCCAAAAATATAAATTGGAAATTTCCAGAAGTAATTGTGCACTGTTGTAAGTAGCAAGTACCTGCCCCTTAATCACTTAGTAGCTATCTCAGTTGCCAGATCAACTGTGGTAACATCACAAGGCTTGTGCTCAAGTAACCCTGATTTTACTTAAAAAGCACAAAAGCAAGAGTAGCAATGCTAGCATAGTGTTATCATTGTTCTATTTTGTTATTAGTTATTATTGTGAATCCCTTACTGTACCTAATTTATAAATAAAACTTTATCACAGGTACTTATGTATAGAAGAAAACAGGCTCTGTAGGGGTTTGGTACTGTCTGAGATTTCAGGTACCGATGGGGGGTCTTAGAAAGTATCTCCCCCAGATGAAGGGGGACTACTATATTTTCAAGCCACCCAGATAATTATAATGCACAATCAGGACCAAGAACCTCTAGTCTAGAAAAGGAGTTTTTCTATTATGGTAAATTAGAACCAGTGAAAAGAGCTTGTTTGTAAAAATGTGATTATTTGGAAAAACACCCATAAATAATAAATCTTGCTAAGAATTTAGTACATAATTTTCAGTCAGATCTGCAAATGACACTCCTTTCCACAGTTAGGGAATCAGAGTTTAAAAACGCATGCAGAGACATAATTTAAAAGGGGGAAAAGTCGTTATAAAATATAAACAAAACATTAAAGCATGTTAAAACTGAGCACATTCTGAGCTATATTTCAGAGCTAGTAGGTTTATTTCTGTTGGTCTGGTGACATGTAAATTGTGTATGTAAGATGAGTAAGAGATTTTATGAAAAATTAAGAAGTAAAAAATCAATGGATTCTATATAAACATGTGAATCTTGGCATGAAACTTACAAACTATAACTAGAGCTACTTTTTATTTGAGCTATATTTATATAATAATATTACAAGCTACTACTATAAGAAGTGCTTATTTATTTATCTATGTTTACTCTTCTACAGAATTCTCTAATGTTTACTAATAGCTTAATAGCTTCATGGCAAAAAAAAAAAAAGGTTTATGCATAATCCATACATTCATCAGTTTGTTATAGCATGAATCTTTTGACGTTTAGAAAATATAACAAATATATACACCTATGTAATCCATGTGCCTGTGAAAAATGCAGTTTCTTTCAAAAACCTCAGAAATTTGTTAAATGCCTTTTTTGAGTTCATCCCAGCTCGCAAACCAGCATTCAGAGGTGACACTTTTCTGACTTCTTTCCAAATAGATTTGCTGTTCCAAAACATCACATACAAGGAATCAGCTGTAAATATTATCTTTTTCTTTTTCACTACCGTGTATAAAAATTAATTTGTACTGTTTAATTTATCAGCAGTTCATTCTTCTTATTTTTGTGTAGCAGACCTATGTGTGAATATACCACAAATTATTTATCCATGCCCCTCTTGATGGACATATGGATTAAATACAGTTTTAGGCTACTATGAAAAAAGTTGCAGTGAACATTCTTGAAAAGTCTTGATACGGATTTTTTTAAATTTCACTTGGATCGATGCCTAGGAGTATAATTTCTGGGCCATAATAGGGTAAGTGTATGTTTAGTTTTATTTAAAAACATT
Source organism: Piliocolobus tephrosceles (assembly GCF_002776525.5). Lineage (NCBI taxonomy): Eukaryota > Metazoa > Chordata > Mammalia > Primates > Cercopithecidae > Piliocolobus > Piliocolobus tephrosceles. The sequence continues at coordinate 33,359,508 of NC_045443.1, read as the reverse complement.
TCAACTATTTTCCAAACTAATTGTGTTATTTTACACTCCCACCAGCAATATATGAGAGTTTCAGTTGCTTCACATTCTAACTACAAGTTAGTATTGTCAGTCTTTTTAATTTTAGCCATTCCAGGAGTTTTGTGGTAGTACCTCATTGTGACTTTAATTTGAATGTTCGTGATTTAAAAAACTATATTAAGATACTGCTTGTGTGCTTAGTGGCCATTTTGTATCTTTTGTTAAGTATCTGTTCAAACCTTTTCATTTTGAGTTGGATTTTCTACTATTGATTTAAAAGAGTTCTTTATATATTCTGAATGAAATCATATGTCAAATGTATGTATTATATTTTCCAAAAAGCCCTCAAGTTTGTGGCTTGCCTATTCACTTTCTTAATCAAGATGTAATGGTTAATTTTAGGTGTTAACTTCACTGCGTTAATAGCAGAAAACTGGTGCAGCATTACTTCTGAATGTATCTGCAAGGGTGTTTCCAGGGGAGACTGACCTGTCAGTCAATAGACTGAATGAGGAAGATCCACCTTCAATGAGCACAGGCACTATCCAACCAGCTGTGGGCAGACCAGGAGAGTCCCTTGGGTGCCTACTCCACCAGGGCCCTGGGTTTCAAGTACAAAACTGGGGGACCATTTGGGCAGAAACTAAGCTAGCTACAGGAGTTTTTTTAATACCTCAGTGGCACCCAGAACAACAGCAAGAAAGAACCATTTACTCCCCTGGAAAGGGGGATGAAGCCAGAAAGCCAAGTGGTCTAGCTCAGCAGATCCCACCTCCATGGAGCACAGCAAGCTAAGATCCACTGGCTTGAATTTCTCGTTGCTAGCACAGCAATCTGAAGTCGACCTGGGACACTCGAGCTTGGTGGGGAAAGAGGGGCATTTCCCATTACTGAGGCTTGAGCAGGCGGTTTTCCCCTCACAGTGTAAACAAAGCAGCCAGGAAGTTTGAACTGAGCGGAGCCTACCACAGCTCCCCAAAGCCACTGCAGCCAGACTGCCTCTCTAGATTCCTCCTCTCTGGGCAGAGCATCTCTGAAACAAAGGTAGCAGTCCCAGTTGGGGGGTTATAGATAAAACTCCCATCTCCCTGGGACAGAGCGCCTGGGGGAAGGGGAGGCTGTGGGCACAACTTCAGTAGACTTAAATATTCCTGCCTGGCAGCTCTGAAGAGAGCAGCGGATCTCCAGGCACAGCAATTGAGCTCTGCTAAGGGACAGACTGCCTCATCAAGTGGTGCCTCCTGACTGGGAGACACCTCCCAGTGGGGTTGACAAACACCGCATGCAGGAGAGCTCCAGCTGGCATCTGGCGGGTGCCCCTTTGGGATGAAGCTTCGAGAGAAAGGAACAGGCAGCAATCTTTGCTGTATTGCAGCCTGCACTGGTGATACACAGGAAATCAGGGCGTGGAGTGAACCTCCAGCAAACTCCAGCAGAGCTGCAGCAGAGGGGCCTGACTGTAAGAAGGAAATGTAACAAACAGAAATGAATAGCATCAACATCAACAAAAAGGAGATCCACATATAAACCACATTTGAAGGTCACCAACATCAAAGACCAAAGATAGATAAATCCACAAAGATGAGGAAAAACAAGTGCAAAAAGGCTGAAAATTCCAAAAACCAGAACACCTCTTTTCATTCAAGGATCACAATTCCTTGCCAGAAAGGGAACAAAACTGGATGGAGAATGAGTTTGATGAATTGACAGAAGGAGGCTTCAGAAGGTGAGTAATAACAAACTCCTCCGAGCTAAATGAGCATATTGGAGCCCAATAAACTGAACCCCATAAAAGGTTACAGGAATTGCTAACTAGAATAACCAGTTTAGAGAAGAACATAAATGACCTGATGGAGTTGAAAAGAATGGCATGAGAACTTAGTGAAGCATGCACAAGTATCAATAGCCAAATTGATCAAGCAGAAGAAAGGATATCAGAGACTGAAGATCAACTTAAGGAAACTAAGCATGAAGACAATATTGGAGAAAAAAGAATGAAAAGGAGCAAACAAAGCCTCCAAGAAATATGGGACTGTGTGAAAAGACCAAACCTACATTTGATTGGTGTACTTGAAAGCGATGAGGAGAGTGGAACCAAGTTGGAAAACACTCTTCAGGATATTATCCAGGAGAACTTCCCCAAACTAGCAAGACAGGCCAACATTCGAATTCAGGAAATACAGAGAACACCACAAGGATGCTTCTCAAGAAGAGCAACCCCAAGACACATAATCATCAGATTCATCAAAGTTGAAATGAAGGAAAAAATGTTAAGGGCAGCCAGAGAGAAAGGTCAAGTTGCCCATAAAGAGAAGATCATCAGACTAACAGCGGATCTCTCTGCAGAAACCCTACAAGCCAGAAAAGAGTGGGGGAAATATTCAACATTATTTAAACAAAGAATTTTCAACCCAGAATTTCATATCCAGCCAAAGTAAGTTTCATATGCAAATAAGAAATAAAATCCTTTACAGACAAGCAAATGTTGAGAGATATTGTCACCATCAGGCCTGCCTCACAAGAGCTCCTAAAGCAAGCACAAAATATGGAAAGAAAAAACAGGTACAAACCACTGCAAAAACATGCCAAATTGTAAAGACCATCAACACTATGAAGAAACTACATCAACTAACAGGCAAAATAACCAGCTAGCATCATATTAACAGGATCATATTCACATATAATAATATTAACCTTAAATGTAAATGGGCTAAATGCCCCAATTAAAAGACATAGACTGGCAAATTAGATAAAGCATCAAGACCTATTGGTGTGCTGTATTCAGGAGACCCATCCCATGTGCAAAGACACACATATGTTCAAAATAAAGGGATGGAGGAACATTTACCAAGCAAATGGAAAGCAAGTAAAAGCAGGGTTTGCAATCCTAGTCTCTGATAAAACAGACTTTAAACCAACAAAGAACAAAAAAGACAAAGAAGAGCATTACATAATGGTAAAGGGATCAACGCAACAGGAAGAGTTAACTATTCTAAATATATATACACCCAATACAGGAGCATCCAGATTTAAAAAGCAAGTTCTTAGAGACCTGCAAAGAGACTTGGACTTCCACACAATAATAGTGGGAGACTTTAACACCCCACTGTCAATATTAGACAGATCAATGAGACAGAAAATAAACAAGTATATTCAGGATTTGAACTCAGCTCCAGACCAAGTGCATCTAATAGACATTTACAAAACCCTTCACCCCAAATCAACAGCATATATATTATTCTTAGCACCACTCCACACTTATTCTAAAATTGAACACATAATTGGAAATAAAACACTCCTCAGCCAATGCAAAAGAATGGAAATCATACCAGTCTCTCAAACCACAGTGCAATCAAATTAGAACTCAGGATTAAGAAACACACTCAAAACTGTACAACTACATAGACTGAAGAACATGCTCCTGAATGACTACTAGGTAAATAATGAAATGAAGGCAGAAATAAATAAGTTACTTAAAACCAATGAGAACAAAGACACAACATACCAGAATCTCTGGGACACAGCTACAGCAGTGTTTACAGGGAAATTTATAGCACTAAATGCCCACAAAAGAAAGCAGGAAATATCTAAAATCCACACCCGAATATCACAAGTAAAACAACTACAGAAGCAAGAGCAAGCAAATTCAAAAGCTAGCAGAAGACAATAAATAACTAAGATCAGAGCAGAACTGAAGGAGATAGAGATACAAAAAACCCTTCAAAAAAAATCAGTGAATCCAGGAGCTGGTTTATTGAAAAGATCAACAAAATAGACCACTAGCCAGACTGATAAAGAAGAGAGAAGAATCAAACAGACACAACAAAAAATGATAAAGGGGAGATAACCACTGATCCCACAGAAATACAAACTACCATCAGAGAATACTATAAACACCTCTATGCAAATAAGCCAGAAAATCTAGAAGAAATGGATAAATTCCTGGACACATACACCCTCCCAAGACTAAACCAGGAAGAAGTTGAATCCCTGTATAGATCAATAACAAGTTCTGAAATTGAGGCAGTAATTAATAGCCTACCAACCAAAAAAGCCCAAGACCAGACAGATTCACAGCTGAATTATACCAAAGATACAAAGAGGAGTTGGTACCATTCCTTCTGAAAGTATTCAAAACAAAAGAAAAAAAGGGACTCTTCCCTAACTCATTTTATGAGGCCAGCATCATCCTGATACCAAAACCTGGCAAAGGCACAACAAAAAAAGAAAATTTCCGGCCAGTCTCCCTGATGAACATCGATATGAAAATCCTCAATAAAATACTGGCAAACCCAATCCAGCAGCACATCAAAAAGCTTATCCACTATGATCAAGCCGGCTTCATCCCTGGGATGCAAGGCTGGTTCAACATATGCAAATCAATAAGCATAATCCATCACATAAACAAAACCAATGACAAACACCACATGATTATCTCAATACATGCAGAAAAGACCATTCATAAAATTCAACACCCCTTCATGCTAAAATCTCTCAATAAACTAGGTATTAATGGAATGTGTCTCAAAATAATAAGAGCTATTTATGACAAACCCACAGTCAATATCATACTGAATGGACAAAAGCTGGAAGCATTCCCTTTGAAAACTGGTAAAACACAAGGATGCCCTCTCTCACCACTCCTATTCAACATAGTATTGAAAGTTCTGGCCAGGACAATGAGGCGTAGAAAGAAATAAAGGGTATTCAAATAGAAAGAGAGGAAGTCAAATTGTCTCTATTTGCAGATGACATAATTGTATATTTAGAAAACCCCATCATCACAGCCCCAAATCTCCTCAAGCTGATAAGCAACGTTGGCAAAGTCTCAGGATACAAAATCAATGTGCAAAAATCACAAGCATTTCTATACACCAATAGTAGACAAACAGAGAGCCAAATCATGGGTGAACTCCCATTCACAATTGCTACAAACAGAATAAAATACCTAGAAATACAACATACAAGACACGTGAAGGACCTCTTCAAGGAGAACTACAAACCACTGCTCAAGGAAGTAAGGGAGGACACAAACAAATGGAAAAACATTCCACGCTTATGGATAGGAAGCATATTCAATATTCAATTCAATATTGTGAAAGTGTTCATACTTCCCTAAGTAATTTATAGAGTCAATGCTATCCCCATCAAGAAACCATTGAATTTCTTCACAGAATTAGAAAAAAACTACTTTAAATTTCATATGGAACCAAAAAAGAGCTCATATAGCCAAAACAATTCTAAGCAAGATGAACAAAACTGGAGGTATCCCTCTACCTGATTTTAAACTATACTACAAGGCTACAGTAACCAAAACACCATGGTATTGGTATCAAAACAGATATATAGACCAATGGAACAGAACAGAGACCTCAGAAATAATGCCACACATCTATAACCAGCTGATCTTTGATAAACCTGACAAAAACAAGCAATGGGGAAAGATTCTCTATTTAATAAATGGTGTTGGGAAAACTTGCTAGCCATATGCAGCAAACTGAAACTAGACCCCTTCTTTACACCTTATACAAAAATTAACTCAAGATGGATTAAAGACTTAAATGAAAGACCTAAAACCATAAAAACCCTAAAAGAAAACCTAGGCAATACCATTCAGGACACAGGCACGGGCAAAGACTTCATGACTAAAACACCAAAAGCAATAGTAACAAATCCAAAATTGACAAATGGGATCTAATTAAACTAAAGAGCTTCTGCACAGCAAAAGAAACTATCATCAGAGTGAATAGGCAACCTCCAGAATGGGAGGAAAATTTTGCAATCTATCTATCTGACAAAGGGCTAATATTCAGAATCTACAAGGAACTGAAACAAATTTACAAGAAAGAAACAACCCCATCAAAAAGTGGGTAACACTTCTCAAAAGAAGACATTTAAGTGGCCAAAAAACGTATGAAGAAAAGCTCATCATCACTGGTTATTAGAGAAATGCAAATCAAAACCACAATGAGATACTATTGCAAGCGAGTTATAATGGCATTCATTGCAAAGTCAGGAAACCATAGATGCTGGAGAAGATGTAGAAAATTAGGAATACTTTTACACTGCTGGTGGGTATGTAAATTAGTTCAACCATTGTGGAAGACAGTGTAGTGATTCCTCAAGGATCTAGAACCAGAAATACCATTTGAGCCAGCAATTCCAATACTGGGTATATACCTAAAGGATTATAAATCATTCTACTATAAAGACACACACACATGTATGTTTAGTGCAGCACTATTCACAATAGCAAAGACTTGGAACCAACCCAAATGCCCATCAATGATACACTGGATAAAGCAAATGTGGCACATATACACCATGGAATTTATGCTGCCATAAAAAAGGATGAGTTCATGTCCTTTGCAGGGACATGGATGAAACTGGAAATCATCATTCTCAGCAAACTAGCACAGGAACAGAAAACCCAAACACCACATGTTCTCACTCATAAGTGGGAGTTGAACAGTGAGAACACAAGGACACAGGGAGGGGAATGTCACACACCAGGGCCTGTGGTGGGGTGGGAGAGTAGGGGAGGGATAGCATTAGGAGAAATACCTAATGTAGATGGCAGGTTGATGGGTGCAGCCAACCACCATGGCACGTGTATACCTATGTAACAAACCTGCACATTCTGCACATGTATCCCAGAACTTAGAGTATAATTTAAAAAATAGATATAGATAGATACTAGTTCTTTCTCTCTGGAGAGTCTTAATACAAGTGAGAGTAAGTTTTTAATTTGATTAAGCTTAATTTAACATTTTTAAATGTTTTTACCTTATTTATTTATTTTTAGACAAGGTCTCACTCTGTCACCCAGGCTAGAATGCAGTGACATAATCTTTAGCCTCGACCTCCAAGGCTGAAGAGATCCTCCCACCTCAGCCCCCCAGGTAGCTAAGACTACTGGTGTATGCCACCACACCGGGTTAGTTTTTGTATTTTTTGTACAGACAGAGTTTTGCCACGTTGGCCAAGCTGGTTTGAAACTCCTGAGCGCAAGTGATCCGCCTGCCTTGGCCTCCCAGAGTGCTGGGAATCCAGGTGTGAGTCACTGCACCTGGCCTTTTATTCTTTTTATATCCTCAGAAGTCTTTGTCTATTCCAAGGACATGAAAATATTCTACTATGTTTTTCTCTCAAAGCTATATACTCTATTTTTATATTTAGGTCCAAGATAAATCTCAATTAAAATTTTTGTATGCTCTAAGGTAGAGGTTGGCTTTTTAAAAAATTATACAAATATCTGATTATTTCAACACTATTTGTTAAAAACATTATTTCTCCACTAAATTGCCTTTGCATCTTTGTCTAAAATCAATTCACATTGTATGTGTGGTTCTAATTCTAGACTCTTTATTTTATTCCATTTACATATGTCTATCCTTATGCCAGTAGTAAACTGTCTTGATAATTGTATCTTTATATGAAATCTTGATATTAGAGATTGCAAGTCCTCCAATTTTGCTTTCTTTAAGATTGTTTTGGCCATGATGGGTCCTCTGCACTTCCAAATTTTACAGTCAGCTTGTCAATGTCTACAAGAAGTGACTGCAGATACTTGGACATATTATATAAATCGATATATAAATTTGGGGAAAATTAACATTTTAACAATTGTATCCTTCAATCCATAAACATGGTATGGTGTATCTCTCCATTTATTTAATTTTGTTTGGGTCCTCTCCGTAATGATTTTGTACTTTTCAGTGTATAGTTACACATTTTATTAAATTTATTTCTAAGAATTTTCTGATTGGGGATGCAATTGAAACTCATATTAATTATATCTTCTAATTCTTTTTTCTATACATATTTTAGTATTTTCCCTGGGGTTTTTAGTATTCATAAAATATATCATCTCTAAATTAAGACATTTTTAATTATATATTTCCAATTCCAATGCCTTATTGCACTAACTCGACCTCCAGCACAAAATTAAGTAGAAGTGGTAAGAAGGCACCCTTGCCCTCTTCCAAATCTTAATAGGAAAGTGATCAATCTTACACCATTAAATATAAGTTAAATGTAGACTTTTCACAAATGACCTTCACTGGGTTGAAGAAGTTTCCTTTAATTTACATATTTTAGGAACTTTTTATCATGAGCAAAAGCTGAATTTTGTCAAGTGCTTATTCTACATCTGTTCACAAAAGTATAAGGTGCTTCTTCTTTATTCTCTTAATGTAGTGAACCATATTGATTAGTTTTTAGTTAATAAACCAACTTTGTATTTTTAGAACAAACTATTTGGCCGTGTTATATTATACTACTCATATATTGCTGGATTTAATTTTAAAATATTTTGTTTGTTTTTTAAGATGGCTGACTAGAAGAATTTCATGCTCACCTCATCCATTTACGGGAACCAAGATAGTGAATAGACAATGAAACTTTTTAATACATTATCCATGAGAGAACATGGGAGTTCACAGAAAAGCAACAGGAAACACCAAAAACCAGGAAGGAAAAGGAAAAGAGACAGCCTGCTTGGCCAGGATCAGCCAGGGGACAGGAGCGACTCTCCAGTATAGGGAGAGGGTGAGTGAGAGACTTTCCACAGTCTACTTTCCCCCTGGGAAATCATAAAACCCAAGCCATGGGAGATCACCTTAACTATCTCAAATGCTGAACCTAACTTAGGGATATGCCAGGAGATTTTGAGAAGAAAAAGTTTTAGGAAAAGTGCTTGATTTGGATCCCACACTTTTTCTGAAACCTAAATGGCTAGAGCAAAACAGCATTTTTTTATTTTAGCAGTTAACAGACTATGCACAGTCCCAGGACCCAGCAGAGCCAATCATAGTCCTTAGGGAAACTCAGGTTATAGATGTGGAACTAGGGCATAAGCAGGGAGTGGGTGGGCTCCCACAGCCAGGACTGAGAAGCAAGCATGGCATGGGCTGCAGACACCAGCAAGGGAAGCAGGCTCCACCCTGGGGTTTGAGTAGGATGCAAGTTGCTATGGATGCTTGGTCTTGAGCTGGGCAGTGAGTTGTGGGCTAGGTACCAACTGCCAATCCTGACAGCTCAGCTGGGTCTACTGGGTCCCAACAGCTGGTACTGGGGAGTGAGCCTCACTGGGACTAGTTCATAAAAGGTATGCATGTCCTGCACACAGTGGCCAAGGTTGTAGTGCTGGAGTTGGCCCAACCCTCCCCATGGCAAGACCTCAGTGTAATGGCTGCTACCCCTCACCCAAGCATTCCACAAGGGGCCTGAGGATCCACCTGTTTTGCCCATCATGATGGGTGCATGCACTCACCACTGGGGGTCTGAGTGAAAGCTTGCCCAGTCTGTCTCAGCTGAGATTCACCTCCCACCTTGGAGACAGAATATGTGACCTGGAGTCCTAGGGATGGAACAGCCCAACAGACCACATAGAGCACCTAAGCATCCTTGCTTGGGGCTGAGTTTGGGCCCGAAGAGTCACTGTTACCACTTTGGTTGGTTTCTTCCTGCAAGTGCCACTGGCTTGCTTGGAGGCTAGGCTGCACAGCCCATTGCAACCACCGCCAGCAGAAGCACAAAGCACTTTGGACCCAAAAGAACATCTCACCACTGCTACCACCATTGCCCATGCCACACCAACTTCCCAGGGGCTTGAGAACCCACTCATCTTCCCAGTCCACTGCTACAAAAACCAGCAGCTGAGAAAGTCACCTAGAGGCTTAACAATTGGCCTGCCCAGATCCAAGACAGTATTTGCCATTCCAGAGTGCAAGAATAGGCATGGTTAACACACTACCACTACCACTGAAGCCTGAAGATGGGCTAATCTGACATTTCAGTACCCAGAACAACTTCACTACTGCCTCCACTAATAACCCACCCTAGCACATTGAGAAAACCACAAATATCACTAATGCTGATTGTAGCTAAAGAAATCATACAGAGACTTCACTATTGCATGCATCCAGAAGCAAAGCCAAAGGGCACTATCTAACTAACACCATAGATACAACTTCAGGGAAATATCTCCCCCACCAATTAAAGAAAATTCAAAAGTAGGAAGAAGTGGCTATCACACAAAAAAGGAAGAGAAAGGAATCAAAAGGCACCACCTACAGAATTCCACCAAACCACAATGACTAGCAATAAGATAAAAAGAAACAGAATTTAGAAAACATCTAGAAAACAATTAACAACATAACAGGGAAAATAAACTCACATATCAGTAATAACCTTGATTATAAATGGATTAAATGTTCCACTTTATAAATATGGATTGACTAGGTAGATTAAAAACATGGTCCAAATATATGCAAAGGAGGTCATTATATAATGAAAAAGGGATCAATTCAGCTAGAAGATATAACAATTCTAAATATATTTGCACCCAACGCTGGAGCACCCAGATTTATTAAGGAAATACTACAAGACCTAAAGAGAGAGATAGATAGCAGTACAATAATAGTGGGGAACTTCAGTCATAGCATTAGATAGATCATCTAGGCAGAAAACTAACAAAGAAACACTGGACTTCAACTGGACTTCAGACCAAATGGGCCTAACAGACATTTACGGAACACCCAACCCAATTGCTGCAGAATACATGCTGTTTTCATCAACACATAGAACAATCTCCAAGATATATCATATGTTATGCCACAAAATAAGTCTCAAGAAATTTAAAAAATTTTAAATTACATCAAGGATCTTCCCACAGTGGAATAAAACTAGAAATCAATACCAAGAGAAGCTTTGGACACTATAAAAATACACAGAAATTAAATAATATGCTTCTGAACAACCATTGGGTCAATGAAGAAATTAAGAAGAAAATTTTAAAATTTCTAAAAACACAAATGAAAGTGAAAACACAACTTATCAAAACCTGTGGGATACAATAAATGCAGTGTTGAAGGAAAGTTTATAGCATCAAATTTCCACATCAAAAAAAATAGAAAGATTACAAATCAATAATAAATTATGTACCACAAAGAACTGGAAAAGCAATAACAAATAAAACACACAATGAGCAGAAGTAAGCAAATAACAAAGAGAAAAAAAACTAAATGCCATAGAGATTTAAAAAATACAAAGGATCAGCAAAGCAAAAAGTTAATTTTTCAAAAAGATAACAAAATTGATAAACTAATAGCTAGACTAACCAAGGAAAAAAGAGAGAAGAACCAAATAAAATAAAATATGAAAAAGGAGGCATTACAAATGATACCACAGAAATTTTAAAAAATCATTAGAAATTATTATGAACAACTGTACACTCACAAACTAGAAAACCAGAGGAAATGGATAAATTACTGGAAACATATGACTTCTCAAGACTGAATTAGGAAGAAACAGAAATTCTGAACAAACCAATAATGAGCAGCAAGATTGAATCCACAATTAAAAAAAAAAAAATTCTCACAGCAAAGAAAAGCCCAGGGCCAGAGGATTCATAGCTGAATTCTTTCAAACATACAAAGAAGAATTAATACCAATACCCCTTAAACTAGTTCAACAAATCAAGGAGGAAGGAATTTCCCCTAACTTATTCTACAAGGTCAGTTTCACCCTGATATCAAATACAGACTAGGACACAACAAAAAAAGAAAACTACCTACCTAGATCCCTGATGAACACTAACACAAAAATTCTCAATAAAATACTGACAAACTGAATGCAATAGCACATCAGAAAGATATCTTGGAGAATGTTCTATGTGCTGATGAAAACAACATCAGAAAGATAATACACCACAATCAAGTAGATTTTATACCAAGAATGTAAGGATGGTACACGCAAATCAATAAATCTACTACATCACATCAATAGAATGAAGGATGAAAATCGTATGATCAACTCAAATGATGCTGAAAAGGTATTTGATAAAATTTAACATACCTTCATGATAAAAATGCTCAACAAATATATCCCAAAATAATAAATGCCATATACAATAAACCCATGGTTAACATCATATTGAATGGGGAAACATTGAAAGCTTTTCATCTGTGAACTGGAACACAGTAAGAATGCTCACATTCAGTATGCATATTCAACATATTACTGGAAGTGCTACCCAGAGCAATCAGGCAAGAGAAACAAATAAAAAGCACCCACACTAGAAAGAAAAAAAAAAATCAAACTGTCCCTGTTATCTTATATCTAGAAAACTCTAAAGACTCCACCAAAGAAAATTTATATTTGATAAATAAATCCAGTAAAGTTGTAGAATACAAAAATCAACATAAAAAAATCAATAGCATTTCTGTTCACTGATAATGATCCAGCTGAGAAGAAATTTTGAAAAGTAATCCCATTCACAACAACTACAAAAAGAGAATAAACCTAGGAATGAGTTTAACCAAGGAGGTGAAAGATCTCTACAAGGAAAACTACAAAGTACAGATGAGAAATAAATTGAAAATGACACAAACAAATGGAAAAAAATCACATGCTGATAGATCAGAAGAATTAATACTGTTCAAATGACCCACAGCAATCTACAGAATCAATGCAATGTCACATTTTACAGTTAGGAAACACAATCTTAACATACATATGGAATGAACAAAGTGCCCAAATAGCCAAAACAATCCTGAGCAAAAAGTATAGACCTGGAGGCATCACATTACCTGACTTCAAATTATATTACAAAGCTAGTAACAAAAACAGCATGTACTTCTGAAACAGACACATAGATCAATATAATAGAATAGAGAACTGAGAAATAACATCACATATTTACAGCCAACAAATCTTTGACAAAGCACACAAGAACATACATTAGGGAAAGAACACCCTCTTCAGTAAAAGGTGCTAGAAAAATTGCATAGCAATATGCAGAACAATGAAACTGAACCCGTATCTCTTACCACATTAAAAAAAAAATCAATTCAAGATGGACTAAAGACTTAAATTTGAGAGCCAAAACTATAAAAATATGAGGAAAAAACCTAGGGAAAACTCTTCTGGACATTGAGCTAAGTGACCAAAAACTGTATGACTAAAACCTCAAAAGCACCACCAAAAATAGATAAATGGGACTATGTAGGTCTGTTCTTGTGTAACTATAAAGAAATGTCTAGGCCAGGAGCAGTGACTCACACCTGTAATCCCAGCACTTTGGGGGGCTGAAGTGGGTGGATCACAAGGCCAAGAGATAAGACCATCCTGGCTAACATGATGAAATCCTGTTTCACTAAAAAAAAAAATACAAAAATTAGTTGGGCATGGTGGTGTGTACCTGTAGCCCCAGCTACTTGGGGGACTGAGGCAGGAGAATTGCTTGAACCCAGGAGATAGAGGTTTCAGTGATCCAAGATAGTACCACTGCACTCCAGCCGCATTTCAACAGAGCAAGAATCTGTCTGAAAAAAAAAAAAAAAAAAAAAAAAAGGGCCTGGCATGGTGGCTCATGTCTCTAATCCCAGCACTTTGGGAGGCCAGAGGCAGGCAGATCACAAGGTCAGGAGATTGAGATTATGCTGGCCAAAATGGCAAAACGCTGTCTCTACTAAAAATACAAAAATTAGCCAGGTGTGGGGGCAGGCACCTGTAATTCCAGCTACTTGGGAGGGTGAGGCAGGAGAATTGCTTGAACCAGGGAGTTGGAGGTTGCAGTGAGCCAAGATCTCACCACTGCACTCCAGCCTGGCAACAGAGAGATACTCCATCTCAAAAAAAAAAAAAAAAAAAAAAAAGAGAAAGAAAGAAATGTCTGAAACTGGATAATTTACAAGGAAAACAGAATTAATTGGCTCCCAATTCTGTAGGCTATACATAAAGCATGATGTTGGCATCTGCTTCTGGTGAGGGCCTCAGGAAGCTTACGATCATGGCAGAAGGCAAAGGGGGAGCAAGTATACTACAAGACAAAGCAGGAGCAGGAGAGTGCAGGATGTGTCACACTCTATAACAACTAAATCTCAGGAGGCGTTTCTAAGATGGCCGAATAGGAACAGCTCCAGTCTACAGCTCTGAGCATGAGCAATGCAGAAGACGGGTGATTTCTGCATTTCCAACTGATCTACAGTGTTCATCTCACTGGGGCTTGTCAGACAGTGGGTGCAGGACAGTGGGTGCAGCCCACCGAGTGAGAGCCGAAGCAGGGTGAGGCATCACCTCACCCAGGAAGTGCAAGGGGGAAGGGAATTCCCTTTCCTAGCCAAGAGAAGCTATGACAGGCAGCCCCTGGAAAATCAGGTCACTCCCACCATAATACTGCCCTTTACCAACAGTCTTAGCAAACAGCATACCAGATTATATCCCACACCTGGCTCAGAGGATCCTACGCCCACGGGGCCTCTTTCATTGCTAGCACAGCAGTCTGAGATCAAACTGCAAGGCTGCAGCGAGGCTGGGGAGGGGCACCCACCATTGCTGAGGCTTGAGTAGGTAAACAAAGCAGCCTGGTAGCTCAAGCTGGGTGGAGCCCACTGCAGCTCAAGGAGGCCTGCCTGCCTCTGTAGACTTCACCTCTGGGAGCAGGGCATAGCTGAACAAAAGGCAGCAGAAACCTCTGTAGATGTAAATGTCCCTGTCTGGCAGCTTTGAAGAGTAGTGGTTCTCCCAGCATGGAGATTGAGATCTGAAAATGGACAGACTGCCTCTTCAAGTGGGTTCCTGACCCCCGAGTACCCTAACTGGGGGGCAGCCCCCATTAGGGGCAGACTGACATCCCACACAGCTCAGTACCCCTCTGAGATGAAGCTTCCAGAGGAAGGATCAGTCAACAACATTGGCTGTTCAGTAATATGCGCTGTTCTGCAGTCTCTGCTGCTGATACCCAGATAAACAGGGTCTGGAGTGGACCTCCAGCAAACTCCAACAGACCTGCAGCTGAGAGTCCTGACTATTAGAAGGAAAACTAACAAACAGAAAGGACATCCACACCAAAACCCCATCTGTATGTCACCATCATCAAAGACCAAAGGTAGATAAAACCACAAAGATGGGGGGGAAAACAGAGCAGAAAAGTTGAACATTCAAAAATCAGAGCACCTCTCCACTTCCAAAGGAATGCAACTCCTTGCCAGCAACAGAACAAAACTGGACAGAGAATGACTTTGACGAGTTGAGAGAAGAAGGCTTCAGACGATCAAACTTCTCCAAGCTAAAGGAGGAAATTCGAACCCATTGCAAAGAAGCTAAAAACCTTGAAAAAAGATTAGATGAATGGCTAACTAGAATAACCAGTGTAGAGAAGTCCTTAAATGACTGTCCTTCAGACCTGATGGAGCTGAAAACCATGGCACAAGAACTACGTGATGCATGCACAAGCTTCAATGGCTGATTCGATCAACTGGAAGGAAAGGTATCAGTGATTGAAGATCAAATGAATGAAATGCAGTGAGAAGAGAAGATTAGAGAAAAAAGAGTAAAAAGAAATGAACAAGGCCTCCAAGAAATATGGGACTATGTGAAAAGACCAAATCTACATCTGACTGGTGTACCTGAAAGTGACAGGGAGAATGGAACCAAGTTGGAAAACACTCTGCAGGATACTATCCAGGAGAACTTCCCCAACCTAGCAAGGCAGGCCAACATTCAAATTCAGTAAATACAGAGAATGCCACAAAGATACTCCTCGAGAAGAGCAACTCCAAGACACATGATTATCAGATTCACCAAGTTGAACTGAAGGAAAAAATGTTAAGGGCAGCCAGAGAGAAAGGTCGGGTTACCCACAAAGGGAAGCCCATCAAACTAACAGTAGATCTCTCAAAAGAAATTCTACAAGCTAGAGGAGCGTGGGGGCCAATATTCAACTTTCTTAAAGAAAAGAATTTTCAACCCAGAATATCATATCCAGCCAAACTAAGCTTCATAAGTGAAGGAGAAATAAAATCCTTTACAGACAAGCAAATGCTGAGAGATTTTGTCAACACCAGGCCTGCCCTAAAAGAGCTCCTGAAGGAAGCAGTACACAAGGAAAGGAAAAACTGGTACCAGCCACTGCAAAAGCATGCCAAATTGTAAAGACCATAGATGTTAGGAAGAAACTGCATCAACTAACGAGCAAAATAACCAGCTAACCATCATAATGACAGGATGAAATTCACACATAAAAATATTAACCTTAAATGGAAAAGGGCTAAATGCTCCAATAAAAAGACACAGACTAGCAAATTGGACAGTCAAGACTCATCAGTGTGCTGTATTCAGGAGACCAATCTCACTTGCAGAGACACACATAGGCTCAAAATAAAGGGAAGGAGGAAGATCTACCAAGCAAATGGAAAACAAAGAAAGAGAGGGGTTGCAATGCTAGTCTCTGATAAAACAGACTTTAAACCAACAAAGATCAAAAGAGACAAAGAAGGCCATTACATAATGGTAAAGGGATGAATTCAACAAGAGGATATTTACTATCCTAAATATATATGCACCCAATACAGGAGCACCCAGATTCATAAAGCAAGTCCTTTTAGAAACCTACAAAAAGACATAGACTCCTGCAAAATAATAATGGGAGACTTTAACACCCCACTGTCAACATTAGGCAGATCAACAAGACAGAAAGTTAACAAGGATATCCAGGAATTGAACTCAGCTCTGCCCCAGTGGATCTAATAGACATCTACAGAACTCTCCACACCAAATCAACAGAATATACATTCTTCTTAGCACCACATCACACTTATTCCAAAATTGGCCACATAGTTGGACGTAAAGCACTCCTCAGCAAATGTAAAAGAAAAGAAATTATAACAAACTGTCTCTCAGACCACAGTGCAATCAAACTAGAACTCAGGATTAAGAAACTCATTCAAAACCACTCAGCTACATGGAAACTGAACAAACTGCTCTTGAATGACTACTAGGTACATAACAAAATGAAAGCAGAAATAAAGATGTTCTTTAAAATCAATGAGAGCAAAGATACAACATACCAGAATCTCTGCGACACATTTAAAGCAGTATGTAGAGGGAAATTTATAGCACTAAATGCCCACAAGAGAAAGCAGGAAAGATCTAAAATTGACACCCTAACATCACAAATAAAAGAACTAGAGAAGGAAGAGCAAACACATACAAAAGCTAGCAGAATGCAAGAAATAACTAAGATCAGAGCAGAACTGAAGGAGATAGAGACACAAAAAAAACCCTCAAAAAATCAATGAATCCAGGAGCTGGTTGTTGGAAAAGATCAACAAAATTGATAGACTGCTAGCAAGACTAATGAAGAAGAAAAGAGAGAAGAATCAAATAGATGCAATAAAAAATGATAAAGAGGATATCACCAGTGATCACACAGAAATAAAAACTACCATAAGAGAATACTATAAAAACCTCTACACAAATAAACTAGAAAATCTAGAAGAAATGGATAATTTCCTGGACACATACAACATCCCAAGAGTAAACCAGGAAGAAGTTGAATCCCTCAATAGACCACTAACAGGCTCTGAAATTGAGGCAATAATTAATAGCCTACCAACCAAAAATGTCCAGGACCAGACGGATTCACAGCTGAATTCTACCAGAGGTACAAGGAGGAGCTGGTACCATTCCTTCCGAAACTATTCCTATCAATAGAAAAAGAAGGAATCCTCCCTAACTCATTTTATGAGGCCAGCATCATCCTGATACCAAAGCCTGGCAAAGACACAACAAAAAAAAGAGAATTTTAGACCAATATCCCTGATGAACATCAATGCAAAAATCCTCAGTATAATACTGGCACACCAAATCCAGCAGCACATCAAAAAGCTTATCCAGCATGATCAAGTGCGCTTCATCCCTGGGATGCAAGGCTGGTTCAACATATGCAAATCAATAAATGTAATCCAGCATATAAACAGAACCAAAGAAAAAACACATGATTATCTCAATAGATGCTGAAAAGGTTTTGACAAAACTCAACAGTCCTTCATGCTAAAAACTCTCAATAAATTAGATATAGATGGGACGAATCTCAAAATAATAAGAGCTATTTATCACAAACCCACAGCCAATATCATACTGAATGGGCAAAAACTGGAAGCATTCCCTTTGAAAACTGGCACAAGACAGGGATGCTCTCTCTCACCACTCGTATTCAGCATAGTGTTGGAAGTTCTGGCCAGGGCAATCAGGCAGGAGAAAGAAATAAAGGGTATTCAATTTGGAAAAGAGGAAGTCAAATTGTCCCTGTTTGCAGATGACCTGATTGTGTATTTAGAAAACCCCATCATCTCAGCCCAAAATCTCCATAAGCTGATAAGCAACTTCAGCAAACTCTCAGGACACAAAATTGATGTGCAAAAATCACAAGCATTCTTATACACCAATAACAGAAAACAGAGAGCCAAATCATGAGTGATCTCCCATTCACAGTTGCTTCAAAGAGAATAAAATACCTAGGAATCCAACTTACAAGAGATGTGAAGGACCTCTTCAAGGAGAACTGCAAACCACTGCTCAACAAAATAAAAGAGGACACAAACAAATGGAAGAACATTCCATGCTCATGGATAGGAAGATTCAATATCATGAAAAATGGCCATACTGCCCAAGGTAATTTATAGATTCAATGCCATCCCCATCAAGCTACCAATGACTTTCTTCACAGAATTGGAAAAAACTACTTTAAAGTTCATATGGAACCAAAAAAGGGCCTGCATTGCCAAGACAATCCTAAGTCAAAAGAACAAAGCTGGAGGCATCAAGTTACCTGACTTCAAACTATATTAAAAGGCTACAGTAATCAAAACAGCATGGTACTGGTACCAAAACAGATATATAGACCAATGGAACAGAACAGAGCCCTCAGAAATAATACCTCAAATCTACAACCATCTGATCTCTGACAAACCTGACAAAAAGGAGAAATGGGGAAAGCATTCCCTATTTAATAAATGGTGCTGGGAAAACTGGCTAGCCATGTGTAGAAAGCTGAAACTGGATCCCTTCCTCACATCTGATACAAAAATTAATTCAAGATGGGTTAAAGACTTAAATGTTAGACCTAAAACCATGAAAACCCTAGAAGAAAACCTAGGTAATACCATTCAGGACATAGGCATGGGCAAGGACTTCATGTCTAAAACAACAAAAGCAATGGCAACAAAATCCAAAATTGACAAATGGAATCTAATTAAACTAAAGAGCTTCTGCACAGCAAAAGAAACTACCATCAGAGTGAACAGGCAACCTACAGAATGGGAGAAAATTTCTGCAATCTACTCATCTGACAAAGGGCTAATATCCAGAATCTACAAAGACCTCAAACAAACTTACAAGAAAATACAAACAACCCCATCAAAAAGTGGGTGAAGGATATGAACAGACACTTCTCAAAAGTAGACATTTATGCAGCCAACAGACACATGAAAAAATGCTCATCATCACTGGCCATTAGAGAAATGCAAATCAAATCCACGATGAGATACCTCTCACACCAGTTAGAATGGCGATCATTAAAAAGTCAGGAAACAACTGGTGCTGGAGAGGATGTGGAGAAATAGGAACACTTTTACACTGTTGGTGGGACTGTAAACTAGTTCAACCATTGTGGAAGACAGTGTGGCGATTCCTCAACGATCTAGAACTAGAAATACCATTTGACCCAGCCATCCCATTACTGGGGACATATCCAAAGGATTATAAATCATGCTGCTATAAAGACACAAGTATATATATATTTATTGCGGCACTATTCACAATAGCAAAGACTTGGAACCAACCCAAATGTCCATACATGACAGATTGGATTAAGAAAATGTGGCACATATACACCATGGGATACTATGCAGCCATAGAAATGGATGAGCTCGTGTCCTTTGTAGGGACATGGATGAAGCTGGAAACCATCATTCTCAGCAAACTATTGCAAGGACAAAAAACCAAACACCGCATGTCTCACTCATAGGTGGGAATTGAACAATGAAAACACTTGGACACAGGAAGGGGAACATCACACACCAGGGCCTGTCATGGGGTGGGTGGAGGGGGGAGGGATAGCATTAGGAGATATACCTAATGTAATGATGAGTTAATGAGTGCAGCACACCAACATGGCACTTGTATGCATATGTAACAAACCTGCACGTTGTGCACATGTACCCTAAAACTTAAAGTATAATAAAAACAATCAAAAAAATTTTTTAATGTTAAAAAAATTTTTAAAAAAACTAAGTCTCTTGTGAACTCAGAGTAAGAACTCATTCATTATCATGAGGACAGCACCAAGCCATTCATGAGGGAACCACCCCCATGACCCAAACACCTCCAACCAAGCCCCAGCTCTAACACCAAGGATCACGTTTCAACATGAAATTAGGAAGGGCCACACATCCAAGCCATATTCAGGGACTTAATTAAACCAAAAACCTTTGTGCATCAAAAGAAATAGTCAGCAAAATGAAGAGACAACATATAAAGTGAGAAAACATTTGCAAACTATTCATCCAATAGGGGACTAATACCCAGAATATATAAGAAATTCAAATTCCTCAACAACAACAAAAATAACAAATAATTCCATTAAAAAGTGGGCAATGGACACAAATAAACATTTTTTTCAGAAGAAAACATACAAATAGCCAAAAGAT
This sequence comes from Piliocolobus tephrosceles, assembly GCF_002776525.5. Classification (NCBI taxonomy): domain Eukaryota; kingdom Metazoa; phylum Chordata; class Mammalia; order Primates; family Cercopithecidae; genus Piliocolobus; species Piliocolobus tephrosceles. Next base: position 33,339,004 of record NC_045443.1, on the reverse strand, counting down.
ATATGGAAGAAACGCTAATCATCAGAGAAATGCAAATAAAAACTACAATAAGATATTGTCTTGCCCTGGTTGGAATGGCTATTATTAAAAAAAGAAAAAACAACAGATATTGGTGAGGATGTGGACATAAGAGAATGCTTTATACACTGTTCGTGGGAATGTAAATTATTGCAGAGTCTCTAAAAAACAGTATGGAGATTTCACAAATAGCTAAAAATACAATTCAATTGAGCAATCCCACTACTGGGTATATAGCCAAAGGGAAAGAAATCAATATATCAAAAAGATAAGCCTGGCGCGGTGGCTCACGCCTGTAATCCCAGAACTTTGGGAGGCCAAAGCAGGTGGATCATGAGGCCAGGAGATCGAGACCATCCTGGCTAAAATGGTGAAACCCTGTCTCTACTAAAAATCCACAATATTAGCCGGGCATGGTAGTGGGCGCCTGTAGTCCCTGCTAGTCAGAAGGCTGAGGCAGGAGAATGGCATGAACCTGGGAGGCGGAGCTTGCAGTGAGCCAAGATTGGGCCACTGCTCTCCAGCCCAAGAGACAGAGTGAGACTCTGTCTCAAAAAAAAAAAGATACCTGCACTTGTGTATGTTTATCATAGTACTATTCACAATATGAAAATATAGTATCAACCTAAGTGTCCATCAATGGAGGACTGGATAAAGAAAATGTGATCTATTTATAAATAATGGAATACTATTCAGCCATTAAAAAAATCAAACAGTTTGCATCAGTGGAACATTATCTTCAGTGAAAAAAGCCAGGCATAAGGAGAAATATCACATGTTGCCACTCATAAGTGGATGCTACAAAATGTGTTCATATGAATGTAGAGAGTGGAGTAATAGATAAGAGAAACATGAAAGAGTCAGTGGGTGGGAGAGGAAGAGGAGGTTGAGAAACTAGTTAATGGGTACAATGTATGTTATTTAGGGGATAAGTATTCTAAAAGCCCTGACCTGACCACTGTGCAATCTATGTACATAACAAAATTGCACATGTACCTTACAATTTTATACAAATAAAAAGGAAAATAACAAAAATAAAAATATTTTTCTAAGGATACTTGTGTGTATATTGATAATGAATATGAGTATGTAGTTATGTTTTCTTGTGACTTCTTCATAAGACATTAATATTAGGGATATGCTGGACTTTTAAAAAATGAGTGGGAAAATGTTCCTTCTTCCTCTATTTCCTGAGTTTTTGTGTACATTTTTTTTTTCTTTTTAAATGATTGATAGGATAACTATCTGTACCTGGAATTAGTTTTCTTCGTGGAAATGTTGTAATTACAAATTTATTTTTTTTTATTTTATTTTATTTTATTTTATTTTTTTAATTTTATTTTATTTTATTTTATTTTATTTTTATTATACTTTAAGTTCTAGGGTACATGTGCATAACGTGCAGGTTACATATGTATACATGTGCCATGTTGGTGTGCTGCACCCATCAACTCGTCAGCACCCATGAATTCATCATTTATATCAGGTATAACTCCCCAATGCAATCCCTCCCTAATTTATTTAACATGTAAAGATATTCCTGTGTGTCAGTTCTGGTAATATATGTCTTTCAAAAAACTTCTCCATTTTATCAAAGATGTCAAATTTATTGGCATGCAGCTTTTCATAATGTACCCTTGTTATCTTTTTAACATCTGTAGGATCTGAGGTAATAAATCCACTTTCATTCCTAATATTGTAATCTATTTTTTCACTCTATTTTTCTTGATTAACTGTAGGTTTAGCAATTCTATCTTTTCAAAGAACAAATTTTGTTTTTTTAAATATATATTCTCAATTATCTATCTTCTATTTCATTATTTTCTACTGTTTTAATTTTTCTTGTCTTATTCTATAATGTTTTTGACCTTTTATTCTTACATAAAAACTTCAAACTATATATTTTCCTGTAAGTACTGCTATAGCCACATCCTACAAATTAGATATGCTCTGTCTTAATTTAGTTTAAAATACTTTCATTTTCTTCATGTTTATATTTTACCCTGCAGCTTATTTAGAGATATGAGACCTAAATACCATGTGTTGTAGAATTATCCAGATGTCCTGTTTTGTTGATTTCTAATTTAGTTCTCTTATCATCAGTGAATATGTACTGTTTGATTTCAATATTCTGCCATAGAGACTTTTCATTAAGAATTTTTGTGCAGTTCTTTAGTTTATATGCTACACATGTACTTTAAAATAATATATACTTTTAAATCACGTGTAATGCTCTATAAATATCAATTAAATCAAGGTGCTTTATGAATATACTCACTAAATTTTTGTCTATATCATCTACCAATTACAACCAGAGGATTATTAAAAGATCTTGTTGTAATTCTAAATTTAATTAATTTAGTTTTTGCTTTATGAATTTTTGTGCTCTGTTATTTGGTCCATTTACATTTAGTGTAACTATTAATATGGCTAAGTTTAAGTCTACAACCTCATTACTTCCTCTTGATTTTTTTGCTGGTATTATTTCTCTTTTGCTCTTTCTCACTTTATTTTTGATTAACTAAATATATTTTAGTGCCCCATTTTATTTCTTCTATTTAATTCTTAGTTATCTATCATTATCTATTTATTTTAGAGCTAACATTTTGCATTCTTATTTTGTCAGAGGCTAGAATCAGTATTTTGTCTTCATACATCACACTTTGCATCTGATATTTCACATTTCCTAATTCACCTTTCCCCTTTCTCTCATTATGTCTGTCTAAGGAACAGGGTTTTAAAGTTTGAGTTTCACAAAGTTAGAGAAGCTTGGAAATATTGATGCTTCTGAATTCAAACTTGAATTAGTTTCCTATTGCTGCTATAACAAATTACCACAAAAAAATATAAAAAATTTAAACCTTTTAAAAATTAAATTTAAAAAGCCACAAACTTTGAGGCCTAAAACCACACAAATTTAGCATCTTATACTTCTGGAAGCATAAAATTAGTTATGAGCTAAAATCAAAGTGTTAACAGGCCTGCATTCCATTTAGAAGTTCAGAAAAGAATCCATTTTTTTGTATTTTCCAATTTTTAGAGGTCAACTACAGCTTTTAGTCTTGTATCCCTCTCCTCCATCTTAAAATCCAGCAATATAGTATCTTCTCTTCTCTCTGATTTCTGCTTTCATCTGTACATCTTCTCTCTCTGCTACTAATCCTCTTTCTTCCCATCTAAGAACCCTTGAGATTTCATTGGGTCTACCCAAAAAATCTAAAATAATTTCCCTATCTCAAAATTCTTAATCACAACTTCAGAGTCCCTTGTAGGATAACATACTCATGGGATTCATGGATTAGGATGTAGGCAACATTGGGAGACCATTATTCGGCCTACCATAACACTTTACACCCCTCACTTCACCAATTTAATAATGTTACATATTACAAGAGTATTCTTTCATTTACCCATATACTCAATTTTTGTGTAATTATTGTTATAACCTTTACTTCTATATATATTACAAACATTATTTTATTGTATTATTTTTCTTTAAATGGACAATTGTTTTTCAAGTAAATTATTAGAACACAGATTCTTTTATATTTATCCACCTACTTAACATTTCTAGTTCTTTATTCTTTCATTTGGATCTGAATTTCAAGCCATTATTATTTCCCTTTAGCTTGTAGTACATCCTTTAGCAAATAAAACTTTTTCAATAGACAAATAATTTAATAGATGAAAAATAACCCTCATAGAATCAACCTTTTTTATGAGATAGGCCATAGGTTATCCAACAATCACCCTGGTAGTTCTAGATACAGGTCACTTAGAAAATTCCTATAAGCCTTTCTATCCTTTTGCAGAACATTTTGTTAAAGCACTGTCAACTTAACATTTTTTATGTATTTTTTGCTATTACATAAAAAGCAATATATTTGGGAGCAAGCATTTTATTTTCCTGTTTCAAGATACTATGTTGCAGGTGGTAGAAAACCAGTAAGAAAAAGAGAACAGGGAAGGTGGAAAAGAGATATAAGGCATGCATGCACAGCACTCAGCTTGGGCTGATGGCTGTCCTTTTTTATCCATTGGTCCAATTTTTCTGGCTTTTGTGTGTGTGTTGCTGGGTTACAATTGCATACTTTGTGTAATCAACATAAAACCAACTGGCTGAACAAGTTGTTTTTCACCAGCCAAAAAAAAAAAAAAAAGCTCCATGTGATTAGAATTAAAATTTCTAATTATGAATGCTTTTTAGACTCCTTATTTGAAAGGCTTATCTTATTCACTAAAGGTCTTTATGAAGATTAAGAGATCTAAGACAATTTAACTTGTCTTCATTGCAAAGCAGGCATAAATACTGAAAGTATCAAAGAATAGCTAAACACCAGCAGGTAAAGTTAATTCTCACTAATTCTGCATCTTTAGGCTATGTAATGATCAAAAGCAGATGTTAACCAGATATAATTTGGTTTGAGTCGCCTCTAATGTCCTATGACCTCACATTTTATAGAGGAGTGAAAACTATGTGCAAAAATATTTTTTTCTCACCAAATTTCATGGTAAGGTATATCATAATTGCTATTTCCCTGGTAGATGAAAACCTATCCAGTATAAAATACATTTTGGAAGTGACACAACAATTTGACAGATGGTTACTAAGAACAAGGACAGTTGGTGATATGGGCTAGTTTTAAAGCTGATAAAAGGGAAGCAGTTTGAAGTAGTAGTACTTTTTTTTTTCAACTTTTATTTTAGATTCCAGGGTATGTTGCAGGTTTCTTACAAAGGTGTATTGTGTGATGCTGAGGTTTGGAGTATGATTTAACTCATCCCCCAGAAAGTGAGCATGGTACCCAACAGGTAGTTTTTCAGCCCTTGCACCCCACCCTCCCTTCCCCCTCTAGGAGTCCCCAGTGTCTATTGTTCTCATCTTTATGTCCATGTATACCCAATGTTTAGCTCCCACTTGTAAGTGAAAACATGCAATGCTTGGTTTTCTGTTTCTGCATAAGTTTGCTTAGGTTAATGGCCTCCGGTTGCATTCATGTTTCTACAAAGGACATGATTTTGTTCTTTTTTATGGCTGCATTTAGTATTCCATGGTGTATAACAGAGTAGTAGTTCTTAAAGAAGACTAGCATATCAAAAACTCTAAGGCTTTTTTTATTAGAAACAGAATCTTACTGTTACCCAGGATAGTCTTCAAGATCTGGTTTCAAGAAATCCTCCTAGAGTGCAAGATTATAGAGCTAAGATGCTGTGCCCAGCCCCCAGTCAACCTGAGACCATATTTGTTTTATGTTTATTCTTTCCACTAGCCTTCTTCCTTTTTCTATTAATAGCTCCAACAGAGCTAACATTCCTGGGAGAATGAGTATTTACAAAGTTTTTTAAAGCATGCATCAGAATCACCTGAAAGACTTGTAAAAACAGATTCCCTGACCCCACCTTCAGAGTTTCTTATTCAGTAGGGTTGGGGTGGGGCCTAAGAATTTGCAGGTCTTACAGACTGACAGGTGATACTGATTCTGCTGGTCCAAGGACCACACTTTGAGAATCATTAACTTTAAAATACTAGGGATACAAAAAGCAGTGATTTCAACCAACTTAGAGAGTCTCAACATATGGCAGAAAAGAGTATACTAACTGATGTGAGATCAATCTAGCAGAAAAATCTGGGAACAGAAAAGAGTCACAGTGGGAGATATTTTCATACAAAAGAGAAGTGTTCCGGAAAGGACAACTTAGTAAAAAGGTACTTGATTTCTGCCAGAGGCAAATGAAATCACAGTATCAGATTCAGCTGTCTATAGGCAGAATAGTTCTAATCTGAATAAGACAGCTAGAAATAGAGAGTATTCCCTTGGGCAGAAGTGAAAGTTCGCCAACATAACCAGGGTACAGTAAATCTGAAAGGGTACAGTAAAAACCTGATCATTGTACAAATCATCATATATGATCATTATATGCCCTAATTCCCTTATGGAACAATGAAAGTCACCATGGGGTAGCCTTTTGCTTTGGATGACTAGGAAAACACCAGAAAAGATGAAGACTCATAGCAACACCCTAAACCAGGTAACTGATTAGGATTCAGTGATTGCAAAGTTGTCAGAATAGAAAGAAAGAAAGAAAGAAAGAAAGAAAGAAAGAAAGAAAGAAAGAAAGAAAGAAAGAAAGAAAGAAAG
>NC_045443.1:33322754-33332836 GCF_002776525.5 Piliocolobus tephrosceles | reverse complement strand
AAGAAAGAAAGAAAGAAAGAAAGAAAGAAAGAAAGAAAGAAAGAAAGGAAGGAAGGAAGGAAGGAAGGAAGGAAGGAAGGAAGGAAGGAAGGAAGGAAGAGAAGGAAAAAAACTACTAGAAAGAAAGAAGTTAATATGAGATTGCTGCCAAACAGGGGCAAGGTTAGACAAAGCAGACTTCCTGTCTTTCACTGACATTTAGAGTATGAGTCTCAGGACCATGAGCTTCTGCTGTTCAAATTTCAGCATTCTTGCATTGATACATTTTAGGGAAAAAGACAATGAAGAATGAAAAACCTCTGAAGTCCTGACCCAGCCCCTGCCAAATCTGTCACTAGTTACAAAAATAGAAAGGATTAACATTGAGAATCTACAAAGAACTTAAACAAATTTCTAAGAAAAAAACAAACAACCACATCAAAAAGTGGGCAGAGGATATGAACAGACACTTCTTGAAAGAAGACACTTATGTGGCCAACAAACATATGAAAAAAAGCTCATCATCACTGGTCATTAGAGAAATGCAAATCAAAACACAATGAGATACCATCTCACACCAGTTAGAATGGCAATCATTAAAAAGTCAAGAAACAACAGATGCTGGAAAGGATGTGGAGAAACAGGAACACTTTTACATTGTTGGTGGGAGTGTAAATTAGTTCAACCATTGTGGAAGACAATGTGGTGATTCCTCAAGGATCTAGAACCAGAAATACCATTTGACCCAACAATCCCATTACTGAATATATACCCAAGGATTATAAATCATTCTATTATAAAGATACATGCACACGTATGTGTATTGCAGCACTGTTCACAATAGCAGAGACTTGGAACAAACTCAAATGCCCATCAATGATAGACTGGATAAAGAAAATGTGACACACGTATACCATGGAATACTATGCAACCATAAAAAGGATGAGTTCATGCCCTTTCCAGGGACATGGATGAAGCTGGAAACCATCATTCTCAGCAAAATAGAACAGGAAACCAAACACCACATGTTCTCACTCATAAGTGGGAGTTGAACAATGAGAACACGTGGACACAGGGAGGGGAATATCACACACTGGGGCTTGTTGGGGGGTCAGGGGCTAGGGGTGGGATAGCATTAGGAGAAATACCTAATGTAGATGACAGGTTGATGGGTGCAACAAACCACCATGGCATGTGTATACCTATGTAACAAACCTGCATGTTCTGCACATGTATCCCAGAACTTAAAGTATAATAAAAAATAAATAAATATAAAAGAAAAATAGATTGGTGAATTGCACATATAGTCTACCATACACTTCTAATGATCGTACATTACAAGGGTCTCTGATTTGGAGCTGGGTGATGTCAAGAATTACAGAGCCAGATGGGCCACTGTAGGCTTCTCACCAAGTTGGCCCCTGTAACATTTATTGATGCAATCATCAAAGTTACCCATACTTAGAAGGGCATTTTTGCTCAGTTTTTAAGTGGTAGCTATGTCAAAAGCATATGCAAAACTAGGTGCTCCAGTTTGTGGTAGTGTCAGCACCAGCAGCAAAACAACACCTGCCATACAGCTTTGGAAAGCATCCAACATCTAAAAGAAAAGTATGTGTGCCTTTATTTCATGGAGATTCATTTGAAGATAGTCAAGGTCCAGAACCTTGCATTGGGAGATGGTAACACCTTTCCATATGCATTGGGAGATGGTAATACCTGGGAAAAAAATGACAGTATGTGGTACATTACAAACTGCAATGTGTAGTCCTCACAAATAAATATGGAGGCAAAGATGAAGACCATCTGGTAGCAGTGAATACTGGAAATTGTGGCATTCTGTGCATCCCATCTGTCCAGATAGCAGAGGTAGAATATTATCTTATTTTTGTCCAGTAAAACTAAAACAAATGAAACACTATTGGATCCTGAGCTAGGAGATAGCCCATTTAGCTCCCTTCTGGCTGTAGAATCAAAAGTGAATTAATTCATCCAAGTAAACAGAAGGGGACTTAAGACAAATCCTTGGCACTCTGTTTCCAAAAACACTCTTCATTGGCTTATTCTCAGGCTCAATAGATTTGTTTTTATTTGCGAATGAGTAAAACAAAAACATACCAAGTGATTCAGACACAGGGAAAGACCCAGAAGAAGAAATGTACAATGAATAGTTTAGAAAACTATTTGGCAAACTTAATAGCATCCTTGAAACAAGACCAGAAAGCCCATAGAGAGATAAGAAACTGAAAATAAAGCAGCATAGGACAAGAGTAAGATGCAAGATTATAAAGTGGTAGATGAGACTCTTTCCTTAAGTAAATTTTATTGCTACTTCATTATCTTTTTTCCGATATGTGTAAAATATGTAAGAAATATAAATAAAGTACTATTTCTGATATCAACGCATCAAAGAGTTGAGTCAGAGCTGAGGTTTTTCTCTACATTTTCTGTGCAAACTTTCTTTTCTTCTTTCTCAGTTGTTTGGTGAAATATCTATCTATATCTCTCTTTAAACAAAGATGCTGAATAGAGAAAGTTCAGAGAGAATGACATATTTTTCAAGCTCCTCCTTCTGCCCATTTTAAAACAGTATAAAATCACTCTACTGCTCTTAGAGAAATGGCAATGAGCAGGGCTTGGAAAGGCTCGCCAACCATACGCCTCTCCACATAGGTCTGCATTTGCTCCTCTGCTGCTGCCCCTGGGAGGTGTAAATCTTAGCAAGATTAACAGATTTCATTGGTGATTATTAGCCTTCACCACTACTGATCATATAACTCTTCTGTTTTTTCCATTTTCACTTGCCTTAGGGACTTGAAAGTTTTCTGTGTATAAGTAGGTGGAGACAGAGGAGGCTTAATAGGAACCAGTTCAAACAGTGGCCATAACACTTCTCACTCAACCTCACACTCCATATCGGATGCTCTGGATTCCTTGTCAGCTCCATCATCAATAAACATGTGATACCTAAGCACTTACCACCAAGCTACAACCTTAGTCAACAGCTATGTAACTGGTCTACCTGCCTTCATCTTTGTCCTGCTGAGTCTGTTCTCACAGAGCAGCTAAATTGATGTTTTAAAAACTAAGCTCACTAAATCTCTCCTCTGCTTAAACCCTTTAATGCTTCCCAACTCACTTCAAATAAAAGCCCAGGGCCTCTGTACTTGCTGTTTACTCTGGCAAGAATATTCTTGCCCCAGGCTTAACCTTGACTCACTCCCTCAACTCCTTCAGGTCTTTCCTCAGTTTCTAAGAGAGGCTTCCCCTGACCCCCATTTTAAAATGCTAAAATTTCCCACATATACTCGTGTTCTTTCTTCCTGTCTTTATTTTTTCCATAGTACTTATTACATACTTTATAAATGTTAAACCACAATGAAGGACTAAGGCAAGGGTCTGAATCAGTCAAGGTTTATTGAGCCAGAGTTTCTGTGACCTGTGCTCTCTGAAGAGGTTTTCAGGAGGCTCCATATTTATACATTTCTTTGAGGAGGAGAAGACGTGTGAGAAGAGAGGGTTAAGCAGTGAGGAAAATGGCTACATTTTTGTGAGACTTTAATTAGTACCCAGTAAATCTACCTTTTACATAAAGTAAGGTAAACTTCCAAGAAAACGGGAGTAAAAGAAGAATAAATTATGCAGATGTCTCAAGGCAGATGAAGGAACCATTTATATCATCTTGTCTTTGTTCTGCACCTGGGAAGATAAGCTTGTAATATACATTATCAGTGTGAAATCTAAAAGACTTTCATTTTAGGAGCTAGACTTCAACTGCAAAGCTAAAGTTAAAATTGACATTTCCTTGTTTTAGGGGAGAATATATATTTTGAAAGGTTCTGAGGCCAGAAAAGAATTTACTTATGAACAGTTAATGAGGCAATCATCTGAGATGTATGAGGCTTTCTACCCTTCTGTGGAGGTCTGACCAATGTGTAATGCTTTGACACAAGGTTAGGAAGTAACAGATGTCCATTTGGGAAAAGAATGGCAGTGTTGTAAGACTCATTCTCCAGGCTTAACTTTCCTTTTGGCGTAACAAGTTTGATGGTCCTGAGAAACTGTTTTTGTTGTTGTTGTTGTTGTTGTTGTTCTTTCACAAAATATGCATTTCTTTTGGTCTATCTCCTCTCACTGGAATGAAAGTTTCATGAGGGCAAGGATTTTTCTCTGTTTTGTTTATTGCTATGTCCCTAGTGCTGAAAACAGTTCTCATAATAGATGTTTCATAAATTTTTGTTGAAAATATAGTTTCAAGATAGTCTTCATTTTACTATTCTGTGTTTTTTTTAATTTTTGCACATTGGACATGTATTGCTTATATAATCAAAATTATTAAAATAAGTATAAGGAAAGTCATACACAACACATAGCTATATATAACTTTCTCCAAAGACATTACAAATAAAATAGGAAATTCTGGGAAAATATTGCAGGTCCAGAAAATTTAAATATTTCCAGGTTTAGTACCTTAATTATTCACTTATTAACTTGAAATATATTAGTGATTTCTCCCTCTTGTCTATGAAGCTCTTTCATCTCAGATATACATTTTGATGAATATAAATTTCAAAAAATAATGTCATGGTTAGAAAGGAAGTATAAAAATTTGTTATTTTATTTGGAAAAATGGAACAGGATAAGAAATACACAACTAGCAAGCCACTGGCCCACCTTTAAGGCTCCAATAATCTTTATGGATTTAAGCAGCTACAAATAACATCAATTTTATAGTAGCAATAACCAACAAAGGAAAAGAGCTTCAGATGAAAACAGCAGAAAATTAAATTGGTTCCCTTGGTATTTGATCTAAAGTGAGATAACTTTGTTGACAGTAGAAGGTTTTTAATTTGTCTGTTCACCCACCTACTTGTCTTTCTTTAGCAAAGATGACCCAGGGGCTGAGGTTGTCCTTAAAACTTAATTCATTTGGTTTTTTCCTGGCCATCAGTCACATGTCCATGTGGAAAAAGAAGCAAAAGAACATTGAGTTTTCATATAAAGCAAAACAGAAAAATTGACTTTCTTTTCCAATTGTGCAACTAATTGAGGAACTGATTACCTGGTGTGAGTTTGGGCAAATGTATTCCTTAACTGATGATCAATGTACTAAAATCCTCCAGTGGGAACGTACTGCCTCTCCTCTTGGTTCTAGCCTCTAAACTATCTGTTGTACAACTTGCCATGCGTTGCCAGTTGCTCCTCTCAGAGCAGTCCCTGTCCCTGAAGTTCACTGCCCTTCATCTGACCACAAATGTCACTTCTGTCCTTTTAATGGATCTGCTGTCCTGACTCATCCTACTGGTGACTAGTATGTGTATATTTGCTCATGTTGGAATTTCTTTCATATAGTTTGATAAATATCAACTCTCTGCTTTGCTTGATTCATAAACTAACTGCAAAATAAGACCACAAATATTTAAGCATTATCCTCTTTTGAGTGTGAGCTGTAATCAGTGACTGAGAGTATAGAAAAGAGGGGTAAAGAGAGTAACTTTGCAATGGCTAAATCTAGAAAACACTGTCTTGGCCAGGCGTTCAAGATTTATATCATCAGTCATTACTCCTGTAGATAGCATGTACCATGAAATGATGTGATGAGAACGGCACATCACTTCTGTGATATTCTTCCCCAAAATTCCGAATCTGTCTAACTGTGAGAAAAACATTAAAAAAAATCAGACTGAACATTTTACAAAATACCTGGCCATCTCAAAACTGTAAATAGGCCAGGCATGGTGGCTCACAGCTATAATCCTAGCATTTTGGGAGGCCAAGGTGGGCAGATCACCTGAAGTCAGGAGCTCAACACCAGCCTGGCCAACATGGTGAAATGCTGTCTCTACTAAAAACACAAAAATAAGCTGGGTATGGTGGTGTATGCCTGTAGTCCCAGCTACCCCGGTGGCTGAGGCCGCAGAATCACTTGATCCCCAGAGGCAGAGGTTGCAGTGAGCCAAGATCGTGCCACTGCACTCCAGCCTGGGTGACAGAGTAGGACTCCATCTCAAAAAAAAAAAAAAAAAAAGAAAAGAAAAAGAAAACAGTAAATAATAAAGAACAAGAAACAAAACTGTTCTAAACCAATCGATGACTAAATTGATCCTGGAACAGAAAACAAGCGTTAGTGGAAATAATAGTGAAATCTAATAAAGCCTGGAATTTAGTTAATCATTATGTACCAATGTTGGTTTCTTAGTTGTGACAAAATTACCATGGTAATGTAATATATTAAGAATAGGGGAATCTGTGTCAGCAATATTCCAGAATACTGTATACTACCTTTTCAACTCTTCTGTTCAATCTAAAAGTGAAGGGAAAAAAAGGAACCAATAAGGCAGATAACTAGGACAAGTCCTCCATAGAATTCTTTTTTTATCAACAAAAGAACAGCCTGAAAGATCAGACTTCAAGCATAGATAAGGAGGCAAGGTCCACCATAAAGATGCCTTCTGTGTAACTAGCAAGGGTTACAAATACACAGTGGGCTTCAGAGAGTACATTTGTTTCCTTTTCGGACATACTCAGATAAGGGAGTTTGCACAGGGGGAGGGGGAGGGGAGGTTGCTTGAAACATGTCTAAGAGGAGTAACACAGAACCCAGCAATGGGGAATTCTGCCCCCTTACACACATTCAGTAAGGGAAATTAAACAACATGGGGTAACTTAAGCTAAGAGTTCACATGTGTACTAAAAGGACAGGGAGGAGCTGTCAAGAATTCACACTTCATGCAAATGAAATACATACTCCCAACCAGTTTTTAGAGTCTTATGTAAATGAAATATCTTGCCCTACTAGCCTGTTTATAAGAGACTTAGTATTTGGCTGTAAAATGACAACCCTCTTTTGGGTCACCTCTCCACGGCAGAGAACTTTCTTCTTTCACTTATTCAACCTCATCCTTTCTGTCTATGCCCCTTAATTTTCTTGGTCATGAGACAAAGAACTCTGGGTAATACCTCATGAGAGACTACTACATTGTGGTGCATTGGTGAGACTGCAACAAAAGTATTCAGAAATTTTAAAAATCCATTAAAAATAGTCAAACAGATAAAAATAATAATATTTCTTTTATTACTGATAAAGCATAGTTTGCATGACATGACTTAGGTACAGGGTACCAATAGAGTTTTGAATTACAAAACGAGAAATAGGCAGGCTCACCTGAGTATAGGCAGCATGGAACACTGCAGTCTTGCCCCAGATGGGGCCTGACTCTTTAAACAACTTGGAGGGGCAGATCAGAATGGGTGCTTTCTACAGGTAACCAGCTCCAAAGAGAAGTGAAGGGGCTGAACTATACATTCCTGGTTTCTCTTCCAAACTCATCAAGGGTAAGCCACTCTTCGGTTCCTGGAGAAGAGTGAGAGGACAGAGATAAACTCAGAGTTTAAAGCTAATCGAGTTGCCTGGAATGAAGCAGCCATGGGGAAGAAGTGTTCTCTCCTGACATTTCCCCAGTTTTTTATCTCCTAGCAATTTGAGCTTAATGATTCAGATGAGAGTCAATGTAAGGTGTGGTTATTTCCTTTAGAGGAAGGGATCAGCAGTTTCTACCAATGGTCCTCCTCCCACTTTCATGAGGCTACTGCACCATGCAAATTTCTTCTTTTGTGGGAATCCACCTGAGCCCCTTGGTAGGCAGTGCTAATTTTGTCCTGAAAATGCACTCAAATGCTCCTGAGTAACTCCTCAATTAGCATAACTCTCAGGCCACTCACTCCAAGACTGAAAATTTTCTCCTTATTCTATTACTCATCTACATTATGTCCAGTCACATTTCCCACAAAAGCCTACCAGAAGGACTTCCAGTTTTACCTCCAACAGGTAAGGAGTGTGGAAGTCATCACACCTGTCCTTACAATAAGAAAAAGCTAAACATACTGAAAGTCAATGACTTTTTTTGGATCAATAAGAGAACTGAGGTCACAGGGAAAATCACCCTCAAATCTGGAAAGATAGGTGAATCCAGAGATTCACAGATGAGATGCATTATTAATATTTAATCAAAATATTATAAAATGCTTCACCTCCTCCATGCCCTTTCATCACACCTGCAGGGCTATAATATAATCACAGTGAATCACAGGTGAAAAGCTGCAAGACCCAGACTCTCTCTCTTCAAGGAGTTCTTACAGAAGCCCAATATCAACAGGGAAGACAAATACAAGGACATTAGAGGACTCTGAAGCCTTTAATACCTATAACTACAGCAAAAAATAAGCACACTGCCAATTTTAGTCAGATTAACATAAAACCTCTCACCAACAGCCTAATTAACCTGTTTGTATTATTCAACATATCACATCTGGCTTTCAACAAAAAAATTCCAAGTCATGCTAAGAGGCAAGAAAAACACAGTCTAAAGAGAAAGCAACCAGCAGCACCAGATTCAGATATAACACAGATGTTCTAATAATCAGTCAGGGAATTTAAAATAACTACGATAATATGTGAAGGGTTCTGATGGCAAAAATAGACTACATACAAGAACAGATAAGCAGTATAAGCATAGACATGGACACCCTACAAAGATTCAAAAGGAAATACTAGAGATCAAAAACGCTGAAGAATATCTTTAAGGGGTTCATCAGGACATGAGACAGGGCCAGGGAAATAATCAGTGAGCTTAGAGATAGATCAATTGAAATTTCCCAAGCTGAAATACAAAGAGAAAAAAGAATGAAAAACTTAAAACCCAGAACAAAGCAACCAAGAACTGTGAGAGAATTTCAAAAGTTGTAACATAGGTGTAAATAGAATACCAGAAGAAGAAAGACAGAATGGAGCAGAAAAAATATTTGAAGTAATAATGGCTGAGAGTTTTCCAAAATTATTCACAGATAACATACCACAGATCCAGGAAACCTAGAGAAGACCAAGAAAGATAAATATCAAAAACTCCACACCTAGACATTTTATATTCAAACTGCAGGAAACCAAAGACAAAGAAAAATCTTGAAAGAAACTGGAAGAAAGAAATCACCTTACCTATCTTTAAAAAAACACAGATAAGAATTACAGTAAACTTCTCATCAGAAAAAAACATACAAGCAAGATGAGAGCAGATTGTAATACTCAAAGTGTTGAAGGGAATATAATCTAGAATTCTATATCCAGTCAAATTATCCTTCAAAAGTAAGGGAGAAATAAAGACTTTCACAGAGAAGGAAAAACTGAGGGAACTCCCTAACAGCAGAAGATTTGAATAACAATAAATGTTTTATTTTAAAAGTGTGTCATAGAAAAAGAAAGTGAAAAATGACATGCATCAAAGACTTGGGTCTACATAAAGCAAGAACATTAGAGAAAGAATGAATGGAAGTAAAATAAAAGTTTTTAGTTTTTTATTCTTAATTGATCTAAAAGGTAACTACTTAATGGATAAGACAGACAGTGTATTGGGTGAGTATAGCATATGAATAAGTGAAGTGAAAGACAGCATTGTCATAAGAGATAGGAAGAAGAAATTGGGAATATTCTAAGATACTTGTGGTACATGTGATGTAGAATAATGTTATTTGAAGGTAGAGTTAAATTAGTTAAAAATGTTTATTGGAAACTCTAGTGCTACCACTAAAAGCATTTTTTAAAGTAATATAATTGACATGTTAAGAGAAGAGATAAAGAGAAAGCATATTGGCCAGGTGCGGTGGCTTATGACTGTGATCCCAGCACTTTGGGAGGCCGAGGCGGGCAGATCACGGGATCAAGAGATGGAGACCACCCTGGCCAACATGGTGAAACCACATCTCTACTAAAAATACAAAAATTAGCTGGGCGTGGTGGCGCGTGCCTGTAGTCCCAGCTACTCAGGAGGCTGAGGCAGGAGAATCACTTGAACCCGAGAGTCAGAGGTTGCAGTGAGCCGAGATCATTCCATTGCACTCCAACTGGGGCAACAAGCACGAAACTCTGTCTCAAAACAAAACAAAACAAAACAAAACAAAACAAAACAAAACAAAACAAAAAAGAAAGTTGAAGGAAGGAAGGAAGGAAGGAAGGAAGGAAGGAAGGAAGGAAGGAAGGAAGGAAGGAAAGAAAGAAAGAAAGAAAGAAAGAAAGAAAGAAAGAAAGAAAGAAAGAAAGAAAGAAAGAAAGA
>NC_045443.1:33320186-33322744 GCF_002776525.5 Piliocolobus tephrosceles | reverse complement strand
AGAAAGAAAGAAAGAAAGAAAGAAAGAAAGAAAGAAAGAAAGAAAGAGAGAGAGAGAAAGAGAGAAAATTAATTAAAACCAAATAAGGCAGACAAGGTGGAAAAGACAAATAATAAATGCCATGAGCAAAAATGTTACAAACAAGGTGGGTATTAGTTCAACTATGTCAAAGTTACTTTTAATGGAACTAATCTAATATACCAATTAAAGGAGATTGTCAAAATGACTTTTTTAATAAGACCCAAATAACTGTTGTCTATAAGGAACCCACCTTAAATATAAATACTCAGATAGGCTAAAAGTAAGAGGGATAGAGAAAGACATACATACTGAGATTTTAAAAAGAAAGCTGGAGGCCGGCCACAGTGGCTCACACCTGTAATCCCAGCATTTCGTAAGGCCAAGGCAGAAGGATCACTTGAGGCCAGGAGTTCAAGACCAACCTGGACAACATAGTGAGACATTTTGTACCTAACAACGAAACACTGAAATATGTAAGGCAAAAACTGATAGAACTGAAAGGAGAAATAGACAAGTCCACTGTTATATTTACAGAATTTAACAGCTGTCTTTCAGTAATTGATAGAATAAACTGGCAGAAAATCAGTATGAATATAGTTGACTTGGAGAGTACTATCAGTCAACTTAATCTAACAGATATTTATAGGCTATTCTACCTAGCAAAAGCAGAATACACATTCTTTTCAACTTCACATGGAAAATTCAGCAAGATAGGCCACATTCTTGGCCATAAAGCACATCTTAAAATGTTTTTTAAGAAATAAATTCTACACAAATATCTTCTTTGGTCACAGTGGAATTAAACTAAATATCAAGAACAGCAAAATAGTTGGGAAATCCCTAGATATTTGGAGATTAAGCAAGACACATCTAAATAACAATGAGTCAAAAAATAAGACTCAAGAGAAATTAAAAAGTTTTTTGTCTAAATTAAATTGAAAATAAAATTTGTCAAAATTTATGGAATGTAGTAAAACATGTATGCATTAAGTTTATATATTAGAAAAAGAAGAAAAATCTAAAATCAATCATCTAAGTTTTCACTTTACAAAACTAAAGAAGGTAGAGCAATTTCAGCCTAAAGCAGAAAAAAGAAATACTAAAAATTAAAACATAAATAATAAAATTGAAGGCAAGAAAACAATACAAAAATTAAAAAATCAAAAAGCCAGTTCTTTGCAAATTTCAATAAAATCAATAAACCACTAGTTAGGCTACTCAAGAAAAAAGAGAGAAGACACAAGTTACAAATATCAAAAATTGAAGGAGGATCATCACTACTGTGTCCATGGACATTAAGAAGGGTCATAAAGGAATATCCACAAATCTGATAATTTAGATGAAATGTACTAGTTCTTTGAAAGACACAAACCACCACACGAAGAGGAATAAATAATCTAAATTCACCAAATCTATTAAATAAACTAATAATTAATAACCTTCCCTAGAAAGAAAGTGTCTGACCCAGATGAGTTTACTGGTTAATTGTACTAAGTAGTTAAGAAAGAATTGATACAACTATTTATACTGTCTTCTAGAAGTGAGAAGCAGAGGGAACACTTTCTAACTCATTCTATGAGGTCAGCATTACCTTAATATCATGACAAGATAAAGCTATCACAGAAAGAACTACAGACCAATAGATCTCATGAACATAGATTAAAAATCCTCAACAAAATATTAGCTAATTGAATCCAACAATGTATTTTTTAGAAAACTGTACACCGGAAACAAGTGAGATTTATTCTACGTATGCAAGACTTATTCAACATTTAAACATCAACCAATGTAAAGCACCACATCAGAAGGCTAAGGAATAAAAATCAATGATCTTACCAATTGATGCAGAAAAGCATTTGACAAAATCTAATGCCTATTCATAATAAAAAACTTCCAGGAATATTAGAGAACTTCCTCAACTTGATAAAGAATATCTATAAAAACCTATCATAACAGCATACTTAATGGTAAGAAATTGGATGTTTTTCCCCTAAGTTCAGGAACAAGACAAGATGTCTTCTCCCAACATTTCTATTCAACATGTTACTGGAAGGCCTAGCTAGCAAAATAATAAGAAAAAGAAATAGAAGGTATAGAGATCAGGTTGGAAGAAATAAAACTGTCTTTGTTTTCAGATAACATGATTGTCTATGTAGGAAATCCGAAAAAAAATCAACAAACAAAAACCCGGAGCTAATAAGGGAGTATAGCAAGGTTGCAGGATACAAGGTTAATACACAAAACTCAATCTTGCCTTTCATACATACCAGCAATGAGCAATTGAAATTCTAACTTTTAATACCAACTACAAATGGCAAAAAAATGAAATCAAGTGTAGTTTATCAAATATATTCAACAGTGAACTTAAAACTCAACAAGACAAAAATAAACAATTCTATTACAAAATGGGCAAAAGTTTTAAACTGTTTATTTTCTTTTTTTTTTTTTTACTTGTTTTTTTTTTTTTATTATACTTTAAGTTCTAGGGTACATGTGCATAACGTGCAGGTTACATATGTATACATGTGCCATGTTGG
>NC_045443.1:33312064-33315186 GCF_002776525.5 Piliocolobus tephrosceles | reverse complement strand
CAGAATCAATATTGTGAAAATGGCCATACTGCCCAAGGTAATTTATAAACTGTTTATTTTCATCTTGTTGAGTTTTACATTCAACAGTGAGCTGTTGGGTTTTATTTTCCTATGATATTCACTTAAACTTAAGATGGGACATCTTAAGAACTAACTTAGGTGACAATCATAGGAAGTTGATATCAGTAACTTACTAATCTGTGAAAAGAACGTATTACTCACAAAATCGTGTCTGCTTTCATACTATTGAGATGGATAACACCACCCATGAGGCAATCTTTTCTCTATAATCTACCCCCCTCCCCTACTGCACCCACTTCTCAAGTCTGAGCACCTGACCTGGACCTACTGAGGCACTCTTGCTGCCCCTATATATGCACCTAGATAGTTCAAGGTCAACTTGTGACAACCTGCACTCTAAGACTCACTTGTTCAGCACTTCCTGAGACTCACTTTTGCTTAAGGTACTAAATACTGAGGGTTCTCTCATTCAATCCCCATTCTATACTTATAATTAAAGAGGTTAGAAGCTGCAACCACAATCTACCAGACTCCCTTGAAGCAAGGGTTCTTGATGCAAATTAGGTTCCACCAAATATATGAACTCTGGTGAGACTGGAAAAAAAAAAAAAAAAAAAAAACCATAAAGCAGAGGTCATCTTCTATGGCTATTAGCTGGTGTTTCCTGCCAAAAATGTTTGGAACTGTGCATCTTCCTTGAACAGAGTTTCAGTGTTTATTTTCTAGTTTTCTAGGTATGAAAAGCAAGTATAATGGTGGCAATAGCTTCCTGCTTCTAACATAACTCTAAGTGTGATATCAGAAGTAGAAGCATTCTCAGTGGACTAGCACTATATCATCCTACAACTTTTCTTAGAGACCCAACTGAGAACTTAATTATTTTAGCACTTCTAATAACCTTCAACTCACTTATATATTTCACCAATTCTAAGATTTATGTTGCTTTTTCCTATTTTATCTTTTTGAATTTGGAATACATTTTGTAATCAATGGCATTATTAAAATTGCTGTTAACTATGTAACATTCATGAAACAATGTTTTAAAATTCTTCCACTGACAAGTTCTATAAAGATCAAGAAAACACTAGCATCAACACACTTTAGTTCTAATAAAATAGGCAATTTCAAATATAATACACCTAGAGGTCTCTCTCAATATTGCTGATGCATTCACAAGAAGCTGGTGTATATTTTAGGGGGGACAATAAATAGCATCCATTTTCCCTGCCCAAGTTTCTTAAGAGTATTTTGTGTTTTGTGTCCCACACTATCAATAAGAGTGGGTAAGACTCATACATCATTTGCTCAGTCTCATGAGTACTGCTCTATCTCTATAACATCTTTTTTCCCAGGTAAAAAGAGCTCCTTGCTTTGGGAAAAAAAAATCTTAAGTTGTAATAAACTGTCAGTGTAAAACTCTAATATGACTAGTGCTTAATTGTAAAGCTGCCTGCCTGGGTTATAACAGTTAAAAATGGACAACTACCTGTAAAATGCAGCCACACGGAACAAGATGAATGATGGCAAAGTTCAAAACCCAATTTGAAAAAGCAACATCAAACTAAAAATATGCTAGTCAAAATCATTTTGCTCTCCTAGAGCTATCTCTCAATATTGCTGATGCATTCACAAGAAGCTAGTGTATATTTTGCGGGGAACAATAAATAGCATCCATTTTCCCTGCCCAAGTTATAGATTATTTGTAAAATAATGCCAAAAAATTGTATAACAGCAGATAAAGGAAGATCAAGATATTAACTCCATCATTAGTAAAGTCTTGATCATAGAACTTGGCTTATGCATGTAGCAAAAATGGGCTTCCTAGTACTAAAACCCAGAATGAGACAGATTTGCCACTTGCCACAGACAGCACTAGACAACCTCATTACTCCACACATAGAGCTCTGCCCCTTAAGCATACTGTGTGAAATGTGGTTTTTGCAGGCAGCAGTCTTCCAAGAATAAGGAAAAAAATGAAGTGAGATTGACATGCCCTGTTACTTTCTAAATCTCAACAATGTTCACAAAATAAGAAAAAAGGAGAGAAGCAAATAAATGACAAGAACATTGGCTAAAATCTCAGGAAACTGTAATCTTCATAAGGGCAGAAACTTTGTCTCTTTTGCTTAACACCATATTCTTGGCACTCCTGAGAAAACCACTTCCTTCCACTTAGTGAAGCTCAATAATATTAGCCGAAAGTTTATTTTAATAGGAATGCAAAAAAAAAAGGTAGATTCACGTCAGCCTCTTTCTTCGTAAAAGTAGACTAAATACAGAATAAGCAAATTGTTTAGCAACATCATTTTTCCCATGAAAAATATCACCAGGAGGGCTGGGAGTGGTGGCTCACACCAGTAATCCCAGCACTTTGGGAGCCTGGGGCGGGTGGACCACCTGAGGTCAGGAGTTTGAGAACAGCCTGAACAACATGGTGAAACCCCATCTCTACTAAAAAAAAAAAAAAAAAGCAAAAATTAGCCAGGCTTGGTGGTACATGCCTGTAATCCCAGCTACTTGGGAGGCTGAGACAGGAGAATCGCCTGAACCAGGGAGGCAGAGGTTGCAGTGAGCCAAGATTGCACCATTGTACTCCAGTCTGGGCAGTGAGAGCAAAACTTCAAAAAAAAAAAAAAGAAAAAGGAAAGAAAAGAAAAGAAGGAAAGAAATCAATAGAGGAAGAGGAAAGAAACTATCCGGGCATGGTGGTATGCCTGTAGTCCCAGCTAGTCAGGAGGCAGAGGTGGGAGGATCACGTGACCACGAGAAGTCATGGCTGCAGTGAGCTTTGATGGCACCACTGCACTTTAGTCTGGAGGACAGAATGAGACCCTGTCGAAAGAAAGAAAAGAAAAGAAAAAGAGAGAGAGAGGAGGAGGAGAGAGAGAGAGAGAGAAAGGAAAGAAAGAAAAAGAAAGAAAGAGAGAGAGAGAGAAAGAAAAAGAAAGAAAGAGAGAGAGAAAGACGAAAGAAAGAAAGAAAGAGAGAGAAAGAGAGAAAGAAAAGAAAGAAAGAAAGAGAAAGAAAGAAAGAGAAAGAAAGAAAGAAAGAAAGAAAGAAAGAAAGAAAGAAAGAAAGAAAGAAAGAAAGAAAGAAAGAAA
>NC_045443.1:33128432-33312054 GCF_002776525.5 Piliocolobus tephrosceles | reverse complement strand
AAAGAAAGAAAGAAAGAAAGAAAGAAAGAAAGAAAGAAAGAAAGAAAAGAAAAGAAACAAAGAAAGTAAAAGAAATGATAGCTTTCACATTGCCAGCAAAGCTGCCAGGACATAATTAAATATTAAAAGTCTTTATACATAGGCCCTGAATGGGAACAGAGGATATCTACTGGGAAGTCCTAAACAATGTACACTCTTTGTTTTTAAAAGTATTTTGCTGATTGTCGGCTTAAATTTAGTTAAAGTTCAAGGTAATTTAACCTAAAAAGTTGCAATATCATTTGCCCATTTGGATGTGAGAAGAAAGAAAGAATGAAACTGGAAAAACACGATGTTGGGCTTTTGGCTTGGTTTTAGTTTTGCTCTTTTTCACTGTGACCATTTGTAACAGATCTGTTTAAATTTTGAAATAATATCAGGGTAAAAATGTAATAATGTTGCTTCTTTCTATTGATGACTAGAAGTAAGATTGATTCCACATGTAAATTGCCTGATTACATTAGTAATATTTGATATCAAATGGCCAATACATAACAATTTGCTCAGCTATGTTGGTACAGTTAACATTTCCTTTTTTTAAATTAATATTTCCTGACCTTCAACTTTCTGGAAGAGTTTGGGTAGAATTGATAACGTTTCCTTTTTTTTTTTTTTTTTCTTTTTTATACTTTCAGTTCTAGGGTAAATGTGCATAACATGCAGGTTTGTTACATATGTATACGTGTGCCATGTTGGTGTGCTGCATCCATCAACTGGTCAGCACGCATCAACTTGTCATTTACATCAAATATAACTCCCAGTGCAATCCCTCACCCATGCCCCCTCCCCGTGATAGGCCCCGGTGTGTGATGTTCCCCTTCCCGAGTCCAAATGATCTCATTGTTCAGTTCCCACCTATGAGTGAGAACATGCGGTGTTTGGTTTTCTGTTCTTGCAATAGTTTGCTGAGAATGATGGTTTCCAGCTGCATCTATGGACACAAACTCATCCTTTTTTATGGCTGCATAGTATTCCATGGTGTATATGTGCCACATTTTCTTAATCCAGTCTGTCACTGATGGACATTTGGGTTGATTCCAAGTCTTTGCTATTGTGAATAGTGCCGCAATAAACATACGTGTGCATGTATTTTTATAGTAGCATGATTTATAATCCTTTGGGTATATACCCAGTAATGGGATGGCTGGGTCATATGGTACTTCCAGTTCTAGATCCTTGAGGAATCACCATACTGTTTTCCATAATGGTTGAACTAATTTACAATTACACCAACAGTGTAAAAGTGTTCCTATTTCTACACATCCTCTCCAGCACCTGTTGTTTCCTGACTTTTTAATGATTGCCATTCTAACTGGTGTGAGATGGTATCTCGTTGTGGTTTTGATTTGCATTTCTCTGATGGCCAGTGATGATGAGCATTTCTTCATGTGTCTGTTGGCTGTATGAATGTCTTCTTTTGAGAAATGTCTGTTCATATCCTTTGCCCACTTTTTGATGGGGTTGTTTGTTTTTTTCTTGTAAATTTGTTTGAGTTCTTTGTAGGTTATGGATGTTAGCCCTTTGTCTGATGAGTAGATTGCAAAAATTTTCTCCTATTCTGTAGGTTGCCTGTTCACTCTGATGGTAGTTTCTTTTGCTGTGCAGAAGCTCTTTAGTTTAATTAGATCCCATTTGTCAAGTTTGGCTTTTGTTGTCGTTGCTTTTGGTGTTTTAGACATGAAGTCCTTGCCCATGCCTATGTCCTGAATGGTATTACCTAGGTTTTCTTCTAGGGTTTTTATGGCATTAGATGTAACATTTAAGTCTCTAATAGATCTTGAATTGATTTTCATATAAGGAGTAAGGAAAGGACCCAGTTTCAGCTTTCTACTTATGGCTAGCCAATTTTCCCAGCACCATTTATTAAATAGGGAATCCTTTTCCCATTTCTTGTTTTTGTCATGTTTATCAAAGATCAGATGGCTATAGATGTGTGGTATTATTTCTGAGGACTCTGTTGTGTTCCACTGGTCTATATCTCTGTTTGGGTACCAGTACCATGCTGTTTTGGTTACTGTAGCCTTGTAGTGTAGTTTGCAGTCAGGTATCGTGATGCCTCCAACTTTGTTCTTTTGACTTAGGATTATCTTGGAAATGCAGGCTCTTTTTTGGTTCCATATGAACTTTAAAGCAGCTTTTTCCAATTCTGTGAAGAAAGTCATTGGTAGCTTGATGGGGATGGCATTGAATCTATAAATTACCTTGGGCAGTATGGCCATTTTCACGATATTGATTCTTCCTATCCATGAGCATAGCATGTTCTTCCATTTGTTTGTGTCCTCTTTTATTTTGCTGAGCAGTGGTTTGTAGTTCTCCTTGAAGAGGTCCTTTAAATCCCTTGAAAGTTGGATTCCTAGGTATTTTATTGTCTTTGAAGCTATTTTGAATGGAACTTCATTCATGATTTGGCGCTCTGTTTGTCTGTTACTGGTGTATAAGAGTGCTTGTGATTTGTGCACATTAATTTTGTATCCTGAGACTTTGCTGAAGTTGCTTATCAGCTTAAGGAGATTTTTGGCTGAGACAATGGGGTTTTCTAAATATACAATCATGTCATCTGCAAACAGGGACAATTTGATTTCTTCTTTTCCTAAATGAATACCCTTTATTTCTTTCTCTTGCCTGATTGCTCAACCCAGAATTCCAACACTATGTTGAATAGGAGTTCTGAGAGAGGGCATCCCTGTCTTGTGCCAGTTTTCAAAGGGAACTTTTCCAGTTTTTGCCCATTCAGTATGATATTGGCTGTGGGTTTGTCATAAATACCTCTTACTATTTTAAGATACGTTCCATCAATACCGAATTTATTGAGTATTTTTAGCTTGAAGGGCTGTTGAATTTTGTCAAAGGCCTTTTCTGCATCTATTGACACAATCATGTGGTTTTTGTCTTTGGTTCTGTTTATATGCTGGATTACATTTATTGATTTGCATATGTTGAACCAGCCTTGCATCCCATGGATGAAGCCCACTTGATCATGGTGGATAAGCTTTTTGATGTGCTGCTGGATCCAGTTTGCCAGTATTTTATTGAGGATTTTTGCATCGATGTTCATCAGGGATATTGGTCTAAAATTCTCTTTTTTTGTTGTGTCTCTACCAGGCTTTGGTATCAGAATGATGTTGGCCTCATAAAATGAGTTAGGGAGGATTCCCTCTTTCTCTATTGATTGGAATATTTTCAGAAGGAATGGTACCAGCTCCTCTTTGTACCTCTGGTAGAATTCAGCTGTGAATCCATCTGGTCCTGGACTTTTTTTGGTTGGTAGGCTATTAATTATTGCCTCAATTTCAGAGCCTGCTATTGGTCTATTCAGGGATTCAGCTTCTTCCAGGTTTAGTCTTGGGAGAGTGTAAGTGTCCAGGAAATTATCCATTTCTTCTAGATTTTCTAGTTGATTTGCATAGAGGTGTTCATAGTATTCTCTGATGGTAGTTTGTATTTCTGTGGGGTCGGTGGTGATATCCCCTTTATCATTTTTTATTGCGTCTATTTGATTCTTCTCTCTTTTCTACTTTATTAGTCTTGCTAGCAGTCGATCAATTTTGTTGATCTTTTCAGAAAACCAACTCCTGGATTCATTGATTTCTTGGAGGGTTTTTTGTGTCTCTATCTCCTTCACTTCTTCTCTGATCTTCGTTATTTCTTGCCTTCTGCTACCCTTTGAATGTATTTGCTCTTGCTTCTCTAGTTCTTTTAATTGTGATGTTAGAGTGTCAATTTTAGATCTTTCCTGCTTTCTCTTGTGGGCATTTAGTACTATAAATTTCCCTCTACACACTGCTTTAAATGTGTCCCAGAGATTCTGGTATGTTGTATCTTTGTTCTCATTGGTTTCAAAGAACATCTTTATTTCTGCCTTCATTTCGTTACATACTCAGTAGTCATTCAGGAGCAGGTTATTCAGTTCCCATGTAGTTGAGTGGTTTTGATTGAGTTTCTTAGTCCTGAGTTCTAGTTTGATTGCACTGTGGTCTGAGAGACGGTTTGTTATAATTTCTGTTCTTTTACATTTGCTGAGGAGTGCTTTACTTCCAATTATGTGGTCAATTTTGGAATAAGTGTGATGTGGTGCTGAGAAAAATGTATATTCTGTTGATTTGGGGTGGAGAGTTCTGTAGATGTCTATTAGGTCTGCTTGGTGCAGAGATGAGTTCAATTCCTGGATATCCTTGTTAACTTTCTGTCTTGTTGATCTGTCTAATGTTGACAGTGGGGTGTTGAAATCTCCCGTTATTATTGTATGGGAGTCTAAGTCCCTTTGTAAGTCTCTAAGGACATGCTTTATGAATCTGGGTGCTCCTGTATTGGGTGCATATATATTTAGGATAGCTAGCTCTTCCTGTTGAATTGATCCCTTTACCATTATGTAATGGCCTTCTTTGTCTCTTTTGATCTTTGATGGTTTAAAGTCTGTTTTATCAGAGACTAGGGTTGCAACCCCTGCTAT
Organism: Piliocolobus tephrosceles; assembly: GCF_002776525.5. Classification (NCBI taxonomy): domain Eukaryota; kingdom Metazoa; phylum Chordata; class Mammalia; order Primates; family Cercopithecidae; genus Piliocolobus; species Piliocolobus tephrosceles. The sequence continues at coordinate 33,307,565 of NC_045443.1, read as the reverse complement.
TATTTGTTTTCCCTTTGCTTGGTAGATCTTCCTCCATCCCTTTATTTTTGGCCTATGTATGTCTCTGCATGTGAAATGGGTCTCCTGAAGACAGCAGACTGATGGGTCTTGACTCTTTATCCAGTTTGCCAGTCTGTGTCTTTTAATTGGAGCATTTAGTCCATTTACATTTAAGGTTAATATTGTTATGTGTGAACTTGATCCTGCCATTATGATATTAACTGGTTATTTTGCTTGTTAGTTGATGCAGTTTCTTCCTAGCCTCGATGGTCTTTACATTTTGGCATGTTTTTGCAATGGCTGGTAGTGGTTGTTCCTTTCCATGTTTAGTGCTTCCTTCAGGGTCTCTTGTAAGGCAGGCCTGGTGGTGACAAAATGTCTAAGCATTTGCTTATCTGTAAAGGATTTTATTTCTCCTTCACTTATGAAACTTAGTTTGGCTGGATATGAAATTCTGGGTTGAAAATTCTTTCCTTTAAGAATGTTGAATATTGGCCCCCATTCTCTTCTGGCTTGGAGAGTTTCCACCAAGAGATCTGCTGTTAGTCTGATGGGCTTCCCTTTGTGGGTAACCCGACCTTTCTCTCTGGCTGCCCTTAAGATTTTTTCCTTCATTTCAACTTTGGTGAATCTGGCAATTATGTGTCTTGGAGTTGCTCTTCTCGAGGAGTATCTCTGTGGCATTCTCTGTATTTCCTGAATTTGAATGCTGGCCTGCCCTACTAGGTTGGGGACGTTCTCCTGGATGATATCCTGAAGAGTGTTTTCCAATTTGGTTCCATTTTCTCCCTCACTTTCAGGCACCCCAATCAGACGTAGATTTGGTCTTTTTACATAATCCCATACTTCTTGCAGGCTTTGTTCATTTCTTTTTCTTCTTTTTTCTTTAGACTTCTCTTCTCCCTTCCTTTCATTCATTTGATCCTCAATCGCTGATACTCTTTCTTCCAATTGATCGAGTCAGTTACTGAAGCTTGTGCATTTGTCATGTATTTCTCATGTCATGGTTTTCATCTCTGTCAGTTCATTTATGGCCTTCTCTGTATTAATTATTCTGGTTATCAATCCTTCCAATCTTTTTTCAAGATTTTAATTTCTTTACACTGGGTATGTAATTCCTCCTTTAGCTCTGAGAAGTTTGATGGTCTGAAGCCTTCTTCTCTCATCTTGTCAAAGTCATTCTCCGTCCAGCTTTGATCCATTGCTGGCGATGAGCTGCATTCCTTTTGAGGGAGAGATGCGCTCTTATTTTTTGAATTTCCAGCTTTTCTGCCCTGCTTTTTCCCCATCTGTGTGGTTTTATCTGTCTCTGGTCATTGATGATGGTGGCGTACTGATGGGGTTTTGGTTTGGGTGCCCTTCCTGTTTGTTAGTTTTCCTTCTAACAGTCAGGACCGTCAACTGTAGGTCTGTTGGAGATCACTTGAGGTCCACTCCATACCTTGTTTGCGTGGGTGTCAGCAGCAGAGGCTGCAGAAAACAGAATACTGCTGAACAGCGAGTGTTCTTGTCTGATTCTTGCTTTGGAAGCTTCCTCTCAGGGGTGTACTCCACCATGTGAGGTGTGGAGTGTCGGTCTGCCCCTAGAGGAGGATGTCTCCCAGTTAGGCTACTCAGGGGTCAGGGACCCACTTGAGCAGGCAGTCTGTCCGTTCTCACATCTCAGCCTCCGTGTTGGGAGATCCACTGCTCTCTTCAAAGCTGTCAGACAGAGTCCTTTGCATCTGCAGAGGTCTCTGCTGCTTTTTTGTTGTTGTTGTTGTTTAGCTGTGCTCTGTCCCCAGAGGTGGAGTCTACAGAGACTGGCAGGCCTCCTTGAGCTGCTGTGAGCTCCACCCAGTTCGATCTTCCCAGGGCTTTGTTTACCTACTTAAGCCTCAGCAATGGTGGACGGCCCTCCCCCAGCCTTGCTGCTGCCTTGCAGTTAGATTGCAGACTGCTGTGCTAGCAATGAGGGAGGCTCCATTGGTGTGGGACCCTCCCAGCCAGGTATGGGATATAATCTCCTGGTGTGCCCGTTTGCTTAAAGCGCAGTATTGGGGTGGGAGTTACTCGATTTTCCAGGTGTTATGTGTCTCAATTCCCCTGGCTAGGAAAAGGAACTCCCTTCCCCCTTGCACTTCCCAGGTGAGGTGATGCCTCACCCTGCTTCAGCTCTCGCTGGTCGCGCTGCAACAGCTGACCAGCACTGATTGTCCGGCACTCCCTAGTGAGATAAACCCAGTACCTCAGTTGAAAATGCAGAAATCACCTGTCTTCTGTGTCACTCGTGCTGGGAGCTGAAGACTGGAGCTGTTCCTATTCGGCCATCTTGCTCTGCCAACGTTTCTTTTCAAAATGCTCATAAGAATTTATTAGTGAAGTCACCTGGGCCAGGAGTTTTCTTTGTGAAGGAGTTTTTAATTAAAATGTAATTGCTTTAATAGATATAGGGCTATTCAAGTTACCTATACCTATTTCTTCTTTATATATACATACATTAAGCTCTGTGATACATGTGCAGAACGTGTAGGTTTGTTACATAGATATACACTTGTCATGGTGGTTTGCTGCACCCATCAACCCATCATCTACATTAGGTATTTCTCCTAATGCTCTCCCTCCCCTAGACCCCCCACCCACCGGCAGGCCCTGGTGTGTGATGCTCCCCTCCCTTTGTCCATGTGTTCTCATTGTTCAACTCCCACTTATAAGTGAGAACATGTGGTGTTTGGTTTTCTGTTCCTGTGTTAGTTGGCTGAGAATGATGGTTTCCAACTTCATCCATGTCCCTGCAAAGGACATGAACTCATCCTTTTTTATCGCTGCATAGTATTCCATGGTATACATGTCACATTTTCTTTATTCAGTGTACCACTGATGGGCATTTGGGTTGTTTCCAAGTCTTTGCTATTGTGAACAGTGCTGCAATAAACATACATGTGCATGTGTCTTTATAGTAGAACGATTTCTAGTCCTTTGGTTATATACCCAGTAATGGGATTGCTAGGACAAATGGTATTTCTGGTTCTAGATCCTTGAGGAATTGCCACATTGTCTTTCACAATGGTTGAACTAATTAGCACTCCCACCAACAGTGTAAAAGCTTTCCTATTTCTCCAAACCCTTTGCAGTATCTATGGTTTCCTGACTTTGTAATGAGTGCCTTTCTAACTGGCATGAGATGGTATCTCACTGTGATTTTGATTTGCATTTCTTTAATGACCAGTGATGATGAGCTTTTTTCCCTATGTTTGTTGGCCACATAAATGTCTTCTTCAGAGAAGTGTCTGTATGTATCCCTCACCCACTTTTCAATGGGGTTTTTTCTTGTAAGTTGTTTAAGTTCCTTGTAGATTCTGGTATTAGCCTTTTATCAGATGGATAGATTGCAAAATTTTCCCCCATTCTGTAGGTTGCCTGTTCACTCTGATGATAGTTTCTTTTGCTGTGCAGAAGCTCTTTAGTTTAATTAGATCGCATTTGTCAATTTTGGCTTTGGTTGCCATTGCTTTTGGTGTTTTAGTCATAAAGTCTTTGCCCATGCCTGTGTTCTGAATGGTATTGCCTAGGTTTTCCTCTAGGGTTTTTATGATTTTAGGTCTTATGTTTATTTCTTTAATCCATATTGAGTTAATTTTTGCATAAGATGTAAGGAAGGGGTCCAGTTTCAGTTTTCTGCATATGGCTAGCCAGTTTTCCCAACACCATTTATTAAATAGGGAATCCATTCCCCATTGCTTGTTGTTGTCACGTTTGTCAAATATCAGATGGTTGTAAGTGTGTGGTGTTATTTCTGAGGGCTCTGTTCTGTTCCATGGTCTATGTATCTATTTTGGTACCAGTACCCTGCTGTTGTGGTTACTGTAGCCTTGTAGTATAGTTTGAAGTCAGTTAGTGTGATGCCTCCAGCTTTGTTATTTTTGCTTAGGATTGTCTTCGCTATACAGGCTGGTGTTATTGTTGTTGTTGTTGTTGTTCCATATGAAATTTAAAGTAGTTTTTTCTAATTCCGTGAAGAAAGTCAATGGTAGCTTGATGGGGATAGCATTGAATCTATAAATTACTTTGAGTAGTGTGGCCATTTTCACGATATTGATCCTTCCTATCCATGAGCATGGAATGTTCTTCCATTTGCTTCTGTCCTCCCTTATTTCCTTGAGCAGCAGTTTGTAGTTTGCCTTGAAGAGGTCCTTCACATCTCTTGTAAGTTGTAATCCTAGGTGTTGTATTCTTTTTGTAGCAAATGTGAATGAGAGTTCACTCATGATTTGGCTCTCCATCTATTATTGGCATATAGGAATGCTTGTGATTTTTGCACATTGATTTTGTATCCTGAGACTTTGCTGAAGTTGCTTATCAGCTTAAGCAGATTTTGGGCTAAGACGATGGGGTTTTCTAAATGTACAATTATGTCATGTGCAAACAGTGGGGTTTTCTAAATGTACAATCATGTCATCTGTAAACAGAGACAATTTGGCTTCCTCCCTTCCTATCTGAATACTCTTTATTTCTTTCTATTGCCTCATTGCCCTGGCCAGAATTTCCAATACTATCTTGAATAGGAGTGGTGAGAGTGAGCATCTTTGTCTTGTGTTGTTTTTCAAAGAGAATGCTTCCAGCTTTTGCCCATTCAGTGTGATATTGGCTGTGTATTTGTCATAAGTAGTTCTAATTATTTTGAGATACATTCCATCCCTATCTAATTTATTGAGAGTTTTCAGCATGAAGTGGTGTTAAATTTTATCGAAGGTCTTTTCTACATCTATTGAGATAATCATGTGTTTTTTGTCACTGGTTCTGTTTATGTGATGGATTACATTTATTGATTTGCACATGTTGAACTAGCCTTCCATCCCAGGGATGAAGCTGACTTCATCGTGGTGAATAAGCTTTTTGATGTGCTGCTGGATTCTGTTTGCCAGTATTTTATTAAGGATTTTTGCATCGATGTTTCTCAGAGATATTGGCCTGAAATTTTCTTTTTTTGTTGTGTCCCTGCCAGGTTTTGGTATTAGGACGATTATGGCCCAATTAAATAAGTTGGGGAGGAGTCCTTCTTTTTTTATTGTTTGGAATAGCTTCAGAAGGAATGGTACCAGCTCCTGTTTGTACCTCTGGTAGAATTCGGCTTGAATCCATCTGGTCCTGGGCTTTTCTTTGTTGGTAGGCAATTAATTACTGCCTCAATTTCAGAACTTCTTGTTGGTATATTCAGGGATTCAACTTCTTCCTGGTTTAGTCTTGGGAGTGTGTATATGTCCAGGAATTTATCCATTTCTTCTAGTTTTTCTAGTTTATTTGTGTAGAGGTGTTTATAGTATTCTCTGATGGTAGTTTGTGTTTCTGTGGGATCAGTGGTGATAACCCCTTTATCATTCTTTATTGTGGGTCTATTTGATTCTTCTCTCTTTTCTTCTTTATTAGCCTGGCTAGTGGTCTATTTTGTTAATCTTTTGAAAAACCAGTTCCTTGATTCACTGATTTTTTGAAAGGTTTTTCGTGTCTTTATCTCTTTCATTTCTGCTCTGATCTTAGTTATTTCTTGTCTTCTGCTAGCTTTTGAATTTGTTTGCTCTTGCTTCTCTAGTTCTTTTAATTGTGATGTTAGGGTGTTGATTTTAGATCTTTCCCACTTTCTCCTGTGGGCATTTAGTGCTATAAATTTCCCTCTACACAGTGCTTTAGCTGTATGCCAGAAATTCTGGTACGTTGTGTCTTTGTTCTCATTGGTTTCAAAGAACTTATTTATTTCTGCCTTTAATTTCTTAATCTACCCAGTAGTCACTCAAGAGCAGGTTGTTCAGTTTCCATGTAGTAGTGTGATTTTGACTGAATTTCTGAATCCTGAGTTCTAATTTGATTGCACTGTGGTCTGAGAGATTTTTTGTCATGATTTCCATTCTTTTGCATTTGCTGAGGAGTGTTTTACTTCCAATTATGTGGTCAATTTTAGAATAAGTGCAATGTGGTGTTGAGAAGAATATATATTCTGTTGACTTGGGGTGGAGAGTTCTGTAGATGTCTATTGGGTCTGCTTGGTCCAGAGCTAAGTTCAAGTCCTGAATATCCTTGTTCATTTTCTGTCTTGTTGATCTGTCTAATATTGACAGTGGTGTGTTAACATCTCCCACTATTATTGTGTAGGAGTCTGAGTCTCTTTGTAGGTCTCTAAGAACTTGCTTTATGAATCTGAGTGTTTCTGTATTGGGTACATATATATTTAGGATAGTTAGCTCTTCTTGTTACTTTGATCCATTTACTATTATGTAATGCCCTTCTTTGTCTGTTTTGATCTTTGTTGGTTTAAAGTCTGTTTTATCAGAGACTAGGATTGCAACCCCTGCTTTTTTTTTTTTTATTTGCTTGGTAAATATTCCTTCATCCTTTTATTTTGAGACTAAGTGTGTTTTTGCATGTGAGATGGGTCTCCAGAATACAGTACAATGGTGGCTCTTGACTCTTTATCCAATTTGCCAGTCTGTGCCTTTTAATGTAGCCCATTACATTTAAGGTTAATATTGCTATGTGTGAATTTGATCCTGTCATTATGATGTTAGCTGGTTATTTTGCCCATTAGTTGATGCAGTTTCTTCATGGTGTCGATGGTCTTTACAATTTGGTATGTTTTTGCAGTGGCTGGTACCTGTTGTTCCTTTCCATATTTAGTGCTTCCTTCAGGAGCTCTTGTGAGGCAAGCCTGATGGTGACAAAATCTCTCAGCATTTGCTTGTCTGTAAAGGATTTTATTTCTACTTCACTTATGAAGCTTACTTTGACTGCATATGAAACTCTGGGTTGAAAAATCTTTAAGAATGTTAAATACTGGCCCCCACTCTCTTCTGGCTTGTGGGGTTTCTTCAGAGATGCGCTGTTAGTCTGATTGGCTTCCCTTTGTGGGTAACCCAACCTTTGTCTCTGGCTGCCGTTAACATTTTTTCCTTCATTTCAACCATGGTGAATCTGATGATTATGTGTCTTGGGGTTGCTCTTCTCCAGGAGTATCTTTGTGGTGTTCTCTGCATTTCCTGATTTGAATGTTGGCCTGTCTTGCTAGTTTTGGGGAAGTTGTCCTGGATAATATACTGTAGAGTGTTTTCCAACTTGGTTCCATTCTCCTCATCACTTTCAAGTACACCAATCAAACGTAGGTTTTGTCTCTTCACATAGTCCCATATGTCTTGAAGGCTTCGTTCATTCCTTTTCATTCCTTTTTCTTTAATTTTGTCTTCATGCTTTTTAAGTTGATCTTCAATCTCTGCTACCCTTTCTTCCACTTGATCAATTCAGCTATATGCTTCACGAAGTTCTTGTGCTATATTTTTCAGCTCCACCAAGTCATTTATGTTCTTCTCTATACTGGTTATTCCAGTTAGCAATTCCTCCAACCTTTTTTCAAGGTTCTTAGCTTCCTTGCATTGGGTTAGAACATGCTCCTTTTGCTCAGAGGAGTTTGGGATTACTTACCTTCTGAAGCCTACTTCTGTCAATTCATCAAACTCATTCTCCATCCAGTTTTGTTCCCTTGCTGGTGACTAGTTGTGATTTTTTTGGAGGAAAAGAGGCATTCTGGTTTTTGGAATTGTCAGCCTTCTTGCTCTGGTTTTTCCTCATCTTTATGGATATATCTACCTTTGGTCTTTGATGTTGGTGACCTTTGGATGGGGCTTTTGTGTGGACGTCCATTTTGTAGATGTTGATGCTATTCCTTTCTGTTTGTTAGTTTTCCTTCTAACAGTCAGGACCCTCTGCCACAGGTCTGCTGGAGTTTGCTGGAGGTTCACTCCAGACCCTGTTTGCCTGTGTATCACCAGTGGAGGCTGCAAAACAGCAAAGATTGCTGCCTGTTCCTTCCTCTGGAAGCTTCATCCCAGAGGGGCAGCTGCTAGATGCCAGCCTGAGCTCTCCTATATGAGGTGTCCCTTGACCCCTGCTGGGATTTTTCTCCCAGTCAAGAGGCACAGGGATCAGGGATCCACTTGAGGAGGCAGTCTGTCCCTTAGTAGAGCTCAGTTGCTGTGCTGGGAGATCTGCTGCGCTCTTCAGAGCTGGCAGGTGGGAATGTTTAAGTCTGCTGAACCTGTGCCCACAGCCACCACTTTCCCCAGGTGCTCTGTTTCATGGAGATGGGTGTTTTATCTATAAGCCCCTGACTGCGGCTGCTGCCTTTCTTTCAGAGATGGCCTGCCCAGAGAGGAGGAATCTGGAGATGCAGTCTGGCTACAGCAGCTTTGCCAAGCTGTGGTGGGCTCCCACATCTAACATTTCACATCGTTTCATTAGGAATAGTCATGTCTGTGTTTGTCTTCCCTTTTTTACTGCTTATTAGGTGGTAATGTTTAGAAGATTCTACTATATTTTTGGGTGACTATATATAGCACAAAACAAAGTACCTGTATAAGTAAAAGCTTAATAAGTTGTATTTAAACTCTACAAACATTTCAAGGTAATTAAGTGTTTGAAAGTGTTTGATTTCTGCATAATTAATTTTCTCCACTTGCAAAATCACTTCAGTTACATGAAAACTTCCTATTGCCTATACAACATAAAAATCTATAAATGCTGTTACAAATCCAAGTACTAGTGCTTCTTAGGTTAGGTGTATTTGGATTTAAAATGGTAATACTACAATGGCTCTTCAAAGGACTTTAGAACATTGCTTGGGTAAATGATCACTTAAAACACTGAGAAAAAAATGACTTTGAGATCTCAAAAGTAGCCAATATAATGTTCACAATACACACAGAAAAGTCTTCCTAAATATCCAGCACATACAACCATCTTGAAATCTAGACCTATGTTCTCAGTTGCCCCTTGAATCTCTTCCTAAGCCAACATGTCTTCAATTATTTCACTAAAAAAAAAATGGGCTCCTGTAATCTGTGGAATCGACCTGGCTCCAAGAAGCAAAGTTAGGATAGGGTCACTGATTAAGATAAAGGCACAGGTGTCATATATGTAAAGTTATTTACCCTGGTATGGCTTACACCCACTTGTGACTCTACTAAGGGTCAAAATCCCAGATTTCCCAGGCTATCCTGATGCCCAGCCCCATAGAGACTTCACAGACCACTTCTCAGATTAATAGAAATTGGACAGACCCTTGCATATATGTTCAGATCTGTTAATGGACATGTGACAGACTTTAATTCCATAGACATTTAAAAATTAATTCATCCACATTGCTGGGAAGACTTCCAGGCTGAAAGATGTATCTATATGCTGCCCGAGCACCAGTCTTCTCCTCTTTCTAATTTCTTTTTCCGGCCAACTTCTTAAGGTCATATGCACACCTAGGATGGTTGGGCAGCAGTGGCATAGGAAAAGCTGCTTTATGCAATATGTTGTGTGCAATTTACTACACATTATATTTACATATTATGTTGCTGTTGCATCATATCTAATCTGAAAAATACTAACACATTTTGCTTTGGCGATTCTGAGTTGATGTTATTATTGCTTTGGCTATACAGTACAGGGAAAATTCAACCCATGCCATCTGGTGGCTTAGGTCAATCTTTGAACAAATGGCCTCTCAAAGAGCAGTGAACCAGAACACACTCTCTCAAAAGGGTTCCTCTTGCTATGCTCCCTACATTGGTGAAGGACAATGCCATTCACCCTGCTTCCTGAGCCAGAAAACTGCAGGGCACCCTAAATTACTACCTCTCCCATTTATTTATTTAGTTAGTTTGAGATAGGGTACTCCAATCTGGAGTACAGTGGTGCCATCTCAGCTCACTGAAGCCTCAACCTCCTGGGCTTAGGTGATTCTCCCATCTCAGTCTCCTGAGTAGCTGGGACTACAGGTGCACACCACCACTCCCGGATAATTCTTTGTATTTTTAGTAGAGACAAGGTTTCACCATGTTGGCCAGGCTGGTCTCAAACTCCTGAGCTCAAGCAATCTGCCCGCTTCAACCTCCCAAAATGCTTGGATTACAGGTGTGAGCTACCATGACCAGCCCTACCTCTTTTTCATACATGCATGAAATTAGAGATAAAAGTCCAATCAAAGCAACTTCCTAAATAACCCTAAAATCCATTTCCTCACTAGCATCACCAGCACCACTGCCTCCTCAGTCTGAGTTACTTCCATAGCTTGCTTAGTTATGACCCTCTTCAAGGTGACCTAAAATGCCAATCTCATTGTATCAGCCCTAGTCAATGACTCTCCATTGCCTTTGTAATAGAGGCCACAGGCTCTTATTACACAGCTTTTGCCAAGTGTTCCAGCCTCACTTGTTATCTCTTTTCTCCTCACATCCCTTTCCTTCAGTTATCCCAAGCTACTTGCCTTTCCTCAAACATACCACACACATATTTTTTGGACTAAATTACCCTCATGCTCCCTCTCCCACAGCTTACAATTTCTTTGAAACTAAAACTAAGATCAAAGTTTCTCCAGGAACTACCTTAAAGTTCCAACACCCTCTTAATCAGGTCCACCCCCAACACCAATTTATGTTATGTCTCCCTCTCCAGACTTCCTGCCCTATGCTCCCATCCCTTCTGACACTTTACACTCTGGGTAATAACTGTCTACTTGTCTGTTTCCTGCCAGCAAGCCCATGAGTTATCTGAAGACACAGTCTCATGTTTTTTATCTCCATTTCCAAGAATAGCCTCTGGCACATGGTAGACAGTAGATATTTGTTGAATGAATGAATGAATGAATGAATGAGAAAAATAAGCTCAAATTCAAATTCATATCTAAAGTCCACGATGTTTTCACTGAATCATAATCATTCAGCTGTGTGAGTGGGGTGACCGCAAACAGGAATTCAGGGGAGAGTTAGGACAGAATTTACAAGTGCCTTTTTGCCAGACTTTTTATATTTTTATATTTTGGCTGAAAGTGCAGTGACATCTAGTACTTATCTGCTGCAGCAGACAGATGGTCATTACACCGTAATAGGCTGAACAAAGTATGCCCAAAATAGGAATGTAAAATTCAACCTTCAAAATCTGCAGAGTCCTTTGCCTATTGATGAAGGGATTATAATGACATCAGAGGCATTGTAGGTGAAACAGAATCATAAACATGAAGCATGGAAGCAAGCTCCCTGCTTTGAGGTTTATAGATTTATATTCTGACAAATGAATATGATTGATTTCTCAGGTACATGAGAAAAATAAAACTGCCATGTGGAAGTTTAAGTTCTAAAGCAATTGGTCTAAAAACTTTTTTAAAGCTTCATTGGGCCCTTTAAGAAATATCAAATACAATTCAAAGCAATATTTTAAAGTATCTAAAATTTTATCTTGTAACACTTCTCGAAAAACATATTGTGTATTAAAATTACCTGGGAGAATTTTTAAATGAAGAAAATGAATAAAGATTCCTGGGTCTCATCCAAAATCTATTAAGTCAGAATTTTTTCCAGGTAGGGTCTAGTACAACAGTTTTAAAGCTTCCTCCAGTAATTCTAATGGACTGGCCTTGCTTCTGTGGGTTGCAATAGTGAACCATTCCTCCAAATTATGTTTTTCAATTTTGATAGAGGTGCTTACATTACTGGACAGTTCTAGATATGACATAGTAGTGGTGCAATACTCCTATTTCTCAGACCATTATTTTAAAGCTATGAATTAGGTTTTGAACGTTGTCAGTTTTTATTTTTATTTTTAAATAAAAGTTACAGTCATGGTGTAAGGCAAAGGAGAAGTAAGTAGCTTCCTCATAAGGCAGCAAGAAAGGCGGGGGGAACCACCTCTTCTAAAACCATCAGATCTTGTGAGAACTCACTCACTCTCACAAGAACAGCATGGGGGAAACTGCCATCATGATCCAATCACCTCCCACCAGGTCCCTCCCTCAACACATGGGGATTCCAGTTAGAGATGAGATTTGGGTGGGGATACAGAGCCAAATCATATTACATGGCAAGAAAGGGAACAAGAGAGAAAGAGAAGAGGTGCCACACTCTTCTAAACAACCAGATCTTGCATGAATCCATAGGGTGAGAACTCACTCATCACCATGAGTACAGCACCAAGGCATCCATGAAGGATCCTCCCTGATGACCTGAACACCTCCCAGCAGGCCCCCCCTCCAACACTGGACAGCACGTTTCAACACAAGATCTGGAGGGGACAAAACATTCGAGCCATATCACATCCTGTGCTCTAGCACAGCACTGCATACCTGGAAAATCTGAAACTCTGGAGTCGGGGCACATAAAAGTGAGATTTGAAGTTTTCCTCTCCTTTCCATCAATTCCTAGAGTTCAAAAGATGAGAATTTTAACAGATACATCCAAAGTACATGAGACATAATTGTCACCCCCATTTTACTAAAGATTTATTTTTGAATTGCTGTTTTTCTCCAAGCCATGGTATCATGGTATCAGAAGGACACTTGGGATTAAGCACATTTGGGATTCTGGCTTATTTAGTATTAATAACATTCTTCAGTGGCTTAACACATATTTTCTCTCAGTGGTTTGGAATACATATGAGACTATCCTTTCTATAGGGAGAGAACAGAAAACATCCTTGGAGGAGCTGCCAGTGCAGTTAGGAAGTCTGTCCATTAGGAAGGAGATGACATTTGAGGTCAGCCACAGGCAAACGTGCTAAGTAGGTGACATGTGTCATGTAGCATTTTTAGCTTCCTGATTTATGTCCCTTTTCCTTTTTAGTGTCCTTGTCTCCCTCTTGAGGCACTCAGATTCTCTATCTTCATGCACTCATGATGCTTTGCTTTATCCAACCCCACCACATCTCCTGTCAAAACTCTCCAGAGATGTCCTCATAAATGCATCAACACTCAAGTGTAAATGATTGATGTTGTTAAAATTAGAACTACCCCAGGAATACCTGCATCATTATTGACTTTCAGGCCTGACAGATAGGTAGAGAAGGACTATGTTTAGACAGGAGGACTGTTCTACTGCTAAAAATCACACTGGCTTGTCCATGCCAAACCCAGTTCAAGTTAAATGTTTAGGTGGCCTGGATTGACTTCTATTTGTATAGCTTTTTTAAGGGATTCAACATGCTTTAGTACCTACTGAAGAGTCTCACCTAGAAAAACACCTGTTACAGTCAAATGAGATTATACAGATGAAAACACTTTTTAAAGCTAAAATTAATAAGATATTACTGTATACCAAATCTTCTTCTATGAGCTTTACCTTCAATTATTTAATAAAGAATATGTGGCTCAAAAAATAGGTGGCATTATCTTTATTTCACAGACAAGAAAATAGAATTAATAACAAGTTGTTTATTAAGGTCAAAAAGCTAGATTTACAGAAAGTTTGAAAAACTATATCCTGCCATATTATCATTATCAATATTATTCTCAGAGCTTGTTGAGTGAGGGATTGGTAATGAGAGGGAATAATGAACAGACTACTGTGCATGTTCTGCTACTTACTTTAAGGAAAAGTACAGTCAATGCAATTGTTGTATCTAACACTTAGTAAGCCTGTTCTATGGCCCAGGTAGCCTGGGGAGAGCTGAATATGTGTCATCTCCTTGACTGTTCTCAGCAGTACTGGAAGTAGGTCCTGTTAGCTCCCTTGACAGACAAGAAAAGTTTAGTGATTACCCAAGGTCTAAACATAGAAAGTTGTGTACCCAGGATTCCATCACAGGTAGCCAGCCATGAATTGAGTACTCATTAAATGCCAACACTATATTAATAGCTTTATATACTTTTTTCCCACTTAATCTTCATGATAAACTTATGAGGAAGGTTGTATAGATGGGGAAACTGGAGTTTGGAGTGGTTAAACAATTTACTCACATCTTCACAGCAAGTATGTGTTAGGGCTGAGATTTGAACCCAGCAATGTGTGATCCTCAACTCAATCTCTTCCTTGTTATGTCGCTCCACTAAGAATAGCTAAGAACTCTTTTGGTGTTCAGTTCCTTATCTCTCTCTCTTTGTGCAGAAGTCTCACATATGAGAAAGTTCTAGAATGTTGAAGCAGTGACAATAAAGGGTTGATTAGAGGACTGAGGAGCCACACTCAAAAGCCTCTGGTGAGTCACATTTCTTGTGACTCAGGAGCATTTTTCAAATTAATAGTCATAATAATAATTACCAATATGTTTATAAAACACATAATACTTAAAAAGCAAAGATATCTATAGGTGAGGCCATATTGTTTGAGAATAACTATAGCTGAGATCATATTGCTTCTGACAAAAAGAAGAAGTGTCTGACTTTGCTCAGGAACACTGTGGTCCACAGAAGATGGTAGAAGGTGGCAGTGTTGAAATTTACTTTCCAGATTGCTAAACTGGCATATTCAACTGTTACTTTGTAAGTGGAGACAGGACATGCTATTTTTGCGTATGAAACTCAGGCCAGCTAGAGTAAAAGTATTTGCCTATTGTTTCTCTGGATATATTTGACTAAGATTATTTACCAAATTTATGGCCAGTGCCCAAGGCCAAAACTAAAACATTTTGAAATCTGTCCAAGCAAGAAGATGACATACTGCTATGTTGGATGAGCAGTTATGACAGTCAGAGCAGGTATAATGAAATTAATAATAAATGATTACATGTTCTAATGAAGGGTATGACTTTTTATACACAGAAATTTCATGCTTATACCATTGGAATGAAAATTCTTGTTACTCATTGTAGGAAAGAGACATATCTTGTTTAATTATATGTCAAGGACATTCTAAAGAAATGTTTTTTGCAATTTGAAATCAAATCCTTACCAGTTTAGCTTTTCCACAATAATCTATTAAACTAGCCTCATGATAGCATTTTGGAAATGTCCTATCCTAGCAAATTCAATGCCTAAGACATTACAGCAGCTTACCCTTAGATTCTAAGACCTCCCAGATAAATTCCTCTTATCAGGGGAACCCACCCCCAATATTTCAACATAGGTACTTTCTATTTTCCCTAAGCATCAGCCTCTGAGAAATAAAGAGAAAGAGCACAAAGAGAGAAATTGTACTGCTGGCTCACTGGGGGTAACGTCACATATTGGTAGGCCCGTGATGCCCACCTGAGCTGCAAAACCAGCAGGTTTATATTAAGGACTTTAAAAGGGGAGGTGGGGGTGGAGCAAGATGGCTGAATAGCAACAGCTCCAGTCTCCAGCTCCCAGTGTGAGCAACACAGAAGACAGGTGATTTCTGCATTATCACTGGGTTTATCTCACTAGGGAGTGCTGGACAATCGGTGCTCGTCAGCTGTTGCAGTGCGACCAGCGAGAGCTGAAGCAGGGCGAGGCATCGCCTCACCTGGGAAGTGCAAGGGGGAAGGGAATCCCTTTTCCTAGCCAGGGGAACTGAGAAACACAACACCTGGAAAATCGGGTAACTCCCACCCCAATACTGTGCTTTAAGCAAATGGGCACACCAGGACATTATATCTCACACCTGGCTGGGAGGGTCCCACACCCATGGAGCCCCCCTCATTGCTAGCACAGCAGTCTGCGATCTAACTGCAAGGCAGCAGCAAGGCTGCAGGAGGGGTGCCCATCATTGCTGAGGCTTAAGTAGGTAAACAAAGCCCTGGGAGGATCGAACTGGGTGGAGCTCACAGCAGCTGGAGGAGGCCTGCCAGTCTCTGTAGACTCCACCTGTGGGGACA
The DNA here is from genome assembly GCF_002776525.5 of Piliocolobus tephrosceles. Lineage (NCBI taxonomy): Eukaryota > Metazoa > Chordata > Mammalia > Primates > Cercopithecidae > Piliocolobus > Piliocolobus tephrosceles. The sequence goes on along the minus strand of NC_045443.1, from coordinate 33,292,013 downwards.
GGGCACAGCTAAACAACAACAAGAAAAAAAAAAAATGAGCAGCAGAAACCCCTGCAGATGCAAGGGACTCTGTCTGACAGCTTTGAAGAGAGCAGTGGATCTCCCAACACAGAGGTTGAGACCTGAGAATGGAAAGACTGCCTGCTCAAGTGGGTCCCTGACCCCTGAGTAGCCTATCAGGGAGACATCCTGCACTAGGGGCAGACCGACACCCCACACCTCACATGGTGGAGTACACCCCTGAGAGGAAGCTTCCAAAGCAAGAATCAGACAGGTGCACTCGCTGTTCAACAATATTCTATCTTCTGCAGCCTCTGCTGCTGACACCCAGACAAACAGGGTCTGGAGTGGACCTCAAGCAATCTCCAACAGACCTACAGCTGACAGTCCTGACTGTTAGAAGGAAAACTAACAAACAGGAAGGACACCCAAACCAAAACCCCATCAGTACATCACCATCATCGATGACCAGAGGCAGATAAAACCACACAGATGGGGAAAAAGCAGGGCAGAAAAGCTGGAAATTCAAAAAATAGGAGCACATCTTCCCCTCCAAAGGAACGCAGTTCATCGCCAGCAATGGATCAAAGCTGGACGGAGAATGACTTTGACGAGATGAGAGAAGAAGGCTTCAGACCATCAAACGTCTCAGAGCTAAAGGAGGAATTCCTTACCCAGTGCAAAGAAACTAAAAATCTTGAAAAAAGAGTGGAAGAATTGATAACCAGAATAATTAATGCAGAGAAGGCCATAAACGAACTGACAGAGATGAAAACCATGACATGAGAAATGCGTGACAAATGCACAAGCATCAATAACTGACTCGATCAATTGGAAGAAAGAGTATCAGCGATTGAGGATCAAATGAATGAAAGGAAGGGAGAAGAGAAGTCTAAAGAAAAAAGAAGAAAAAGAAATGAACAAAGCCTGCAAGAAGTATGGGATTATGTAAAAAGACCAAATCTACGTCTGATTGGGGTGCCTGAAAGTGAGGGAGAAAATGGAACCAAATTGGAAAACACTCTTCAGGATATCATCCAGGAGAACTTCCCCAACCTAGTAGGGCAGGCCAACATTCAAATTCAGGAAATACAAAGAACACCACAAAGATACTCCTCCAGAAGAGCAACTCCAAGACACATAATTGCCAGATTCACCAAAGTTGAAATGAAGGAAAAAATGTTAAGGGCAGCCAGAGAGAAAGATCGGGTTACCCACAAAGGGAAGCCCATCAGACTAACAGCAGATCTCTCGGTGGAAACTCTCCAAGCCAGAAGAGAATGGGGGCCAATATTCAACATTCTTACCGAAAACCATTTTAAACCCAGAATTTCATGTCCAGCCAAACTAACTTTTATAAGGGAAGGAGAAATAAAATCCTTTACAGACAAGCAAATGCTTAGGGATTTTGTCACCACCAGGCCTGCCTTACAAGAGACCCTGAAGGAAGCACTAAACATGGAAAGGAGAAACGGGTACCAGCCATTGCAAAAACATGCCAAAAGGTAAAGACCATCGAGGCTAGGAAGAAACTGCATCAACTAATGAGCAAAATAACCAGTTAATATCATAATGGCAGGATCAAGTTCACACATAACAATATTAACCTTAAATGTAAATGCACTAAATGCTCCAATTAAAAGACACAGACTGACAAATTGGATAAAGAGTCAAGACCCATCAGTCTGCTGTCTTCAGGAGACCCATCTCACATGCAGAGACATACATAGGCTCCAAATAAAGGGATGGAGGAAGATCTACCAAGCAAAGGGAAACAAATAATAGCAGGGGTTGCAACCCTAGTCTCTGATAAAACAGATTTTAAACCATCAAAGATCAAAAGAGACAAAGAAGGCCATTACATAATGGTAAAGGGATCAATTCAAAAGGAAGAGCTAACTATCCTAAATATATATGCACCCAATACAGGAGCACCCAGATTCATAAAGCAAGTCCTTAGAGACTTACAAAGGGACTTAGACTTCCATACAATAATAATGGGAGACTTCAACACTCCACTGTCAACATTAGACAGATCAACGAGACATAAAGTTAACAAGGATATACAGGAATTGAACTCATCTCTGCAGCAAGCAGACCTAATAGACATCTACAGAACTCTCCACACCAAATCAACAGAATATACATTCTTCTCAGCACCACATCACACTTATTCCAAAATTGACCACATAATTGGAAGTAAAGCACTCCTCAGCAAATGTACAAAAACAGAAATTATAACAAACCGTCTCTCAGACCACTGTGTAATCAAACTAGAACTCAGGACTAAGAAACTCAATCAAAACTGCTCAACTACATGGAAACTGAATAACCTGCTCCTGAATGACTACTGGGTACATAACAAAATGAAGGCAGAAATAAAGATGTTCTTTGAAACCAATGAGAACAAAGATACAACATACCAGAATCTCTGGGACACATTTAAAGCAGTGTGTAGAGGGAAATTTATAGCACTAAATGCCCACAAGAGAAAGCAGGAAAGATCTAAAATTGACACTCTAATATCACAGTTAAAAGAACTAGAGAAGCAAGAGCAAACACATTCAAAAGCTAGCAGAAGGCAAGAAATAACTAAGAACAGAGAAGAACTGAAGGAGATAGAGACACAAAAAACCCTCCAAAAAATCAATGAATCCAGGAGTTGCTTTTCTGAAAAGATCAAAAAAATTAATCGACTGCTAGCAAGACTAATAAAGAAGAAAAGACAGAAGAATCAAACAGATGCAATAAAAAATGATAAAGGGGATATCACCACCGACCCCACAAAAATACAAACTACCATCAGAGAATACTATAAACACCTCTATGAAAATCAACTAGAAAATCTAGAAGAAATGGATAATTTCCTGGACACTTACACTCTCCCAAGACTAAACCTGGAAGAAGCTGAATCCCTGAATAGACCAATAGCAGGCTCTGAAATTGAGGCAATAATTAATAGCCTACCAACCAAAAAAAGTCCAGGACAAGATGGATTCACAGCTGAATTCTACCAGTGGTACAGGCAGGAGCTGGAACCATTCCTTCTGAAACTATTCCTATTAATAGAAAAAGAGGGAATCCTCCCTAACTCATTTTATGAGGCCAACATCATCCTGATACCAAAGCCTGGCAGAGACACAACAAAAAAAGAGAATTTTAGACCAATCTCCCTGATGAACATTGCTGCAAAAATCCTCAATAAAATACTGGCAAACCAGATCCAACAGCACATCAAAAAGCTTATCTACAATGATCAAGTGGGCTTCATCCCTGGGATGCAAGGCTGGTTCAACATTCGCAAATCAATAAACGTAATCCAGCATATAAACAGAACCAAAGACAAAAACTACATGATTATCTCAATAGATGCAGAAAATACCTTTGAAAAAATTCAACAGCCCTTCATGCTAAAAACGCTCAATAAATTCGGTATTGAAGAAATGTACCTCAAAATAATAAGAGCTATTTATGACAAACCCACAGCCAATATCATACTGAATGGGCAAAAACTGGAAAAATTCCCCCTGAAAACTGGCACAATACAGGGATGCCCTCTCTCACCACTCCTATTCAACATAGTGTTGGAAGTTCTGGCTAGGGCAATCAGGCAAGAGAAAGAAATCAAGGGTATTCAGTTAGGAAAAGAAGAAGTCAAATTATCCCTGTTTGCAGATGACATGATTGTGTATTTAGAAAACCCCATTGTCTCAGCCCAAAATCTCCTTAAGCTGTTAAGGAACTTCAGCAAATCTCAGGTAACAGAATTAATGTGCAAAAATAACAAGCAATCTTACACAACAGTAACAGACAAACAGAGAGCCAAATCAGGAATGAACTTCCATTCACAATTGCTTCAAAGAGAATAAAATATCTAGGAATCCAACTTACAAGGGATGTAAAGGACCTCTTCAAGGAGAACTACAAACCACTGCTCAGTGAAATCAAAGAGGACACGAACAAATGGAACAACATACCGTGCTCATGGATAGGAAGAATCAATATCGTGAAAATGGCCATACTGCCCAAGGTAATTTATAGATTCAATGCCATCCCCATCAAGCTACCAATGACTTTCTTCACAGAATTGGAAAAAACTGCTTTAAAGTTCATATGGAACCAAAAAAGAGCCCGCATTTCCACGACAATCCTAAGTCAAAAGAACAAAGCTGGAGGCATCACGATACCTGACTTCGAACTATACTACAAGGCTACAGTAACCAAAATAGCATGGTACTGGTACCAAAACAGAGATATAGACCAATGGAACAGAACAGAGTCCTCAGAAATAATACCACACATCTACAGCTATCTGATCTTTGATAAACATGACAAAAACAAGAAATGGGGAAAGGATTCCCTATTTAATAAATGGTGCTGGGAAAATTGGCTAGCCATGAGTAGAAAGCTGAAACTGGATCCTTTCCTTACTCCTTATAAGAAAATTAATTCAAGATGGATTAGAGACTTAAATGTTAGATCTAATGCCATAAAATCCCTAGAAGAAAACCTAGGTAATACCATTCAGAACATAGGCATGGGCAAGGACTTCATGTCTAAAACACCAAAAGCAACGGCAACAAAAGCCAAAATTGACAAATGGGATCTAATTAAACTAAAGAGCTTCTGCACAGCAAAAGAAACTACCATCAGAGTGAACAGGCAACCTACAGAATGGGAGAATATTTTTGCAATCTACTCATCTGACAAATGGCTAACATCCAGAACCTACAAAGAACTCAAACAAATTTACAAGAAAAAAACAAACAACCCCATCAAAAAGTGGACAAGGGATATGAACAGACATTTCTCAAAAGAAGACATGCATACAGCCAACAGGCACATGAAAAAATGCTCATCATCACTGGCCATCAGAGAAATGCAAATCAAAACCACAATGAGATACCATCTCACACCAGTTAGAATGGCAATCACTAAAAAGTCAGGAAACAAAAGGTGCTGGAGAGGATGTGGAGAAATAGGAACACTTTTACACTGTTGGTGGGATTGTAAACTAGTTCAACCATTATGGAAAACAGTATGGCGGTTCCTCAAGGATCTAGAACTAGAAGTACCATATGACCCAGCCATCCCATTACTGGGGATATACCCAAAGGATTACAAATCATGCTGCTATAAAGACACATGCACACGTATGTTTATTGCGGCACTATTCACAACAGCAAAGACTTGGAATCAACCCAAATGTCCATCAGTGACAGACTGGATTAAGAAAATGTGGCACATATACACCATGGAATACTATGCAGCCATAAAAAAGGATGAGTGTGTGTCCTTTGTAGGGACATGGATGCAGCTGGAAACCATCATTCTCAGCAAACTACCACAAGAACAGAAAACCAAACACTGCATGTTCTCACTTATAGATGGGAACTGAACAATGAGATCACTTGGACTCGGGAAGGGGAACATCAACCACTGAGGCCTATCATGGAGAGGGGGGAGGGGGTGAGGGATTGCATTCGGAGTTATACCTGATGTAAATGACGAGTTGATTGGTGCTGACGAGTTGATGGGTGCTGATCAGTTGATGGGTGCAGCACACCAACATGGCACAAGTATATATATGTAACAAACCTGCATGTTATGCACATGTACCCTAGAACTTAAAGTATAATATAATAAAATGAAATAAAATAAAATAAAAGGGGAGGAGGTGTATGAACAGGGAGTAGGTCACAAAGATCACATGCTTCTGAGGCCAATAAAGATCACAAGGCAAACAGCAAAGCAAAGATCACAAGGCAAAGGGCAAAATTAGAATTACTGATGAGGGTCTATGTTCAGCTGTACACATATTTTCTTGATAAACATCTTAAACAACACAAAACATGATTCAAGAGCAGAGAACTGGTCTGCCTTCAAATTTACCAGGGTGAGATTTTTCCCCACCCTAATAAGCCTGAGGGTACTGCAGGAGACCAAGATGTATTTCAGTCCTTATCTCAACCGCCTAAGACAGACACTCCCAGAGCAACCGTTTATAGACCTCCCACCAGGAATGCAATTCTTTTCCCAGAGTATTAATTATCAATAACCCTTTCTAGGGAAAGAATTTAGTGATATCTCTCCTACTTGCATGTTCATTTATAGGCTCTCTGCAAGAAGAAAAATATGGCTCTTTTTGCCTGACCCTTCAGGCAGTCAGACTTTATGGTTGTCTTCCCTTGTTCCCTAAAATTGCTGTTATTCTGTTTGTTTTCAATGTGTACTGATTTCACATTGTCCAAACACACATGTTTTACAATCAATTTGTACAGTTAACACAATCATCACAGTGTCCCTGAGGTGACATACATCGTCAACTTATGAAGATAAAAAGATTAAGAGATTAAACTAAGACAGGCATAAGAAATTATAAAAGTATTAATTTTGGGAACAGATAAATGTCCATGAAATCTTCACAATTTATGTTCAGAGATTGCAGTAAAAACATACACAAGAAGTTATAAAAGTATTAATTTTGGAAACTGATAAATGTCCATGAAATCTTCACAATTTATGTTCCTCTGCCTCAGCTCCAGCCAGTCCCTCTGTTCAGGGTCCCTGATTTCCTGCAACATCCTCTCCTGTCAGCACAGTGCTCCTGCTCCAATAACCCAAAAGCACTAGGACAGGATCTATGTCTTCTCACTCATATTTGATTATCACCTTGTTTCTTCACATTTATCATAATCCAAATTAATCCCATTCATGTATCTATACCTATCCTTAACCAGAGACTAGACAGGCAAGGCAAAAGGGTTTGGAGGTGGTGGTGGTCTGGACACAGCATTTGCTGTATTTTCCAATTACTCTGAAGAATTTTAGTAGTTGTAGGCTTATTCAGCTAACATACATGGATTATACTCACCCCAATAGAATAAATAAATAAATAAGTTAATAAAATTTTATGAGTGCATGAACTATTGTTACTTTATTATTCTGAAAATTCTAATTATCTAAATCACATCTGAATATTTTATCATCCAACAATAGCTTCTTTATAGCCCTAGAAAAATGATAGGCTCAATGCAAATGCTCTATACATATTTGATGCCTTGAATAATATCAAACAGATCAATTTGTACAGGAATTTTAAAAACTTATTTTGTCTGTAGAAACATCAGTCTTGAGAGCAACCATTGGCATCCCTTGAGCTCATAGTAAAGTATGTGTAGTTTGCAGGAATTTTTTTCATTTTGAGTACACTAGCACTACAGATTTTAAATCGTTTCAAGGTAACATACCTTAGTTCATAAATTTTAGTGTATAGTTTTATAAACATCTCAAATATGAATATACAATGTTTCTCCATCTAGATTAAGATATGATGAAACATTATTAGTGTCTTCTGTTGCTGGGAACAGACCCCCAAATCTGGCCATAAACTGGCCCAAAACAGGCCATAAACGAAACCTCTGCAGCATTGTGACATGTTCATGATGGCCATGATGCCCACGCTGAAGGTTGTGGGTTTACTGGAATGAGGGCAAGGAACACCTGGCACAACCAGGGCGGAAAACCACTTAAGGCATTCCTAAGCCATAAACAATAGCACGAGTGATCTGTGTGTTTGGATGAACAGAGGCAAGATGGTGCACTTCCGGGTTCTTCATCCCCCAACTTTTCCGCGCAGGTGAAAATGCAGCCGGCGCCGGGGAAGGTGCAGACCAACCAGGCATGCACCAGGTGACATCAATCCGAGGAGACTAAGATTTACCTGGTCGCACCTGCGGAACGCCCCCTGACACGCCCGTGCCCCGCCTATTGCCCTCCCACTCCTAGAAAAGCCGCTCTCGGCCAGCGGGACACAGGGCCTTCCTCAGTCCCTCACTCCCATCGGGACTGTATTAGGAATTCTGTCCAAGAGCCCCACTGGGGGACTCTGTCGGCCTCCTTTGCCGGAGGCCAACAGACCTCTCCGTACCCACCTACTTCCCTGAAGCTGGGTGACCAGAATGAATTTGCAGTTTTGCTCCTACACTTGCCTACTCGCTGGTTCTTTTTGTGCTCGCTCTGGTGGTCTTAGAAAAACAAATCAGTTGGTGCCGAAACCCGGGAGGAGACCCTTCCTCAGGGCCCCCAGGGTCAGGGGAGCCTCCTCCTCCTCCTTCCATGCCACAGACAGACCAGGACCTAAGACCCACTTCCCTCACTCTCAGGGCCTCTCTGGGGTAAGTGCCCTTGTCTCCTCTTTACCTCCCTTGGCCAAAAATCCTGCACAGGTCCAAGGCCCACTTTTGAGCCACCAAGTGGCTCGGGAGACCTGTTCAGGACAGAGACATCCATCTGAGGGTGGTCTCCACCTTGGCTCCACGAGCCTCCAGTCTGTCTCTGCTGGTTCCAAAGGACGCTTTGAAGCCAGGCAGAGATCCACTTCCATTTCCATTGTGTCCATTGTGTAAGTAAAGAGGAAACAAACGGGAAACCCCCCAATCCAAATTTCCAAAGAGCACCCGCTTAGGGTGCCTCCTAGCCAATTTAAAAACCTTGCAGCTCAAACAAGACCTTAGGAGGAAGCGGTTAATTTTCCTTTCCACTGTGGCGTGATCGACCTCAGCAATTTCTGCCAGTGGCTAGGCAAGTGGTCCGAAATTAATTACATACAAGGCTTTTGGGCCTTACGCTCTCGTCCCGATCTGCCCTATACTCCTCCCTCTCTCCCTGCTCTCTCCACCCCCTCCCTTCCTGCCCAGACTCCTCCTCCTCCCCCCATCCAGACTCCTCCTACCTCTTCCTTATCTACTAGTAATCCACTCAGTCCCATGCCTCCTTCGGGGCCCCCAACTGGCTGTCTTGAGTCCCCTATCTCTGCCCACACCCTCCTACAGTGTTAGTACCTTTGGGAGAGGTGGCTGGGGCGGAGGGGGTAGTCAGAGTACATGTCCCTTTTTCATTGGCCGATCTTTCCAAAATTGGAAAGCATTTAGGTGATTTCTCAGCTAATCCTACCATATACATAAAGGAATTTAGATACCTTTGTCAGGCCTATGACTTAACTTGGCATGACCTCCAGGTTATCCTTACCTCTACCCTAAACTGACTGAGGTTCTAACCCAGTATACCCGGTTAGATCGGGCCTCCCCCACAGGGGCCACCATTTTGGCATCTTATTTCATTTCTCAATCGGCTCCTGACATTTGTAAAATACTTCAAAAGGTAGAGGATGGTCCTCAGACACCAATACAAGACCTAGTTAAATTAGCCTTTAAGGTCTATAACTCCAAAGAGGAGACGGCTGAGGCACAGCTCCTAGCAGTGGCTTTACAGCCTGGTCGTAACCCCAGACCAGAGAGCACACACTCCGCAGACTCCAAGGCTACGAAAGGAGCCTGCTATAAGTGCGGCAAGGCAGGACACTATGCCAACAGGTGTCTGCAAGGTCCCCGAGCCCCAACGCAGCCTTGCTATAAGTGCAAGTCGTCAGGACATTGGGCCAGTGAATGTCCTAACCCTCGTCCACCAGCAACCCCCTGCCCTGCTTGCCAGCAGGGAGGACACTGGAAGTCTGATTGCCCCACCCTGAGAACAGGTGCTGCGCCTCCACGTGACCCCCTTTCCCAGGATCCTGGGAGCTCCTTCCAGCTCCTACATCTGGACGATGACAACTGAAGGTGCCGAGACTCGGGGACCCCCATCACCCTCGCCAAGCTGTGGGTAACTCTCCTGGTAGCGGGTAAGACAATTAATTTTTTAATCAACAGCGAGGCTACCTATTCTGTTTTGCCGTCCTTCTCTGGACCTAGCCTTCCATCCAATATCTCTGTAGTAGGAGTAAGTGGAAAGCCATCCACTCCACAAAAACTCCACTCCTTAATTGCTGCCTGGCCAACAACTACTTTGCGCACTCGTTCCTCATTATACCCTCATGCCCTACCCCCTTACTAGGCCGATAAATCAGTTTGGCTTTCCCCCACTCACCTCAAACTTAATAAATTTTCTTAACTATCTCATACTCCCCAACCTTGCTGGGACCTTCCTTCTGGGTTTTGCCCATATTCCAACAAATGCTTCCATTCCTCATTCCTATACTAATACTCTGCCTTATTTTATTCTTCATCCATATGTCCAAGTACCAACCATAGGCCCCGACCTTAATGACGCCCCTTAACAGCAGGAAGTAGCCAGACAGACCACGGCACCCCTTATCACTATTATCAATAAAAGGTTGGACTGTTTGGACGAACGGAGGGAAGATGGTGCACTTCCGGGTTCTTCATCCCCCCAACTTTTCCCACGCGCGTGAAAATATAGCCAGCACCGGGGAAGGTGCAGACCAACCGGGCATGGGCCAGGTGATGTCAATCCGAAGAGACTAAGATTTACCTGGTCGCACCTGCGGAACGCCCCCTGACACGCCCGTGCCCCGCCTATTGCCCTCCCACTCCTAGAAAAGGCGCTCTCGGCCAGCGCGACACGCTGCCTTCCTCAGTCCCTCACTCTGGTCGGGACTGTATTAGGAACTCCGTCCGAGAGCCCCACCGGGGGACTCTGTCAGCCTCCTTTGCCAGAGGCCAACAGACCTCTCCCTACCCACCTACTTCCCTGAAGCTGGGTGACCAGAATGAATTTGCAGTTTTGCTCCTACACTTGCCTACTCACTGGTTCTTTTTGTGCTCGCTCTGGTGGTCTTAGAAAAACAAGTCACTGTGCTTTCAGGACATGTTCCTGCTACAGATAACTAGCCAGACCCATCCCTTTATTTCAGCCCATCCCTTTGTTTCCCATAAGGAATACTTTTAGTTAATCTATAATCTATAGAAATAATGCTTATCACTGGCTTGCTGTCAATAAATATCTAGGTCAAACTCTGTTCAGGACTCTCAGCTCTGAAGGCTATGAGTCCCCTGATTTCCCACTTCACACTCTATATTTCTGTGTGTGTGTCTTTAATTCCTCCAGCACTGCTGGGTTAGGGTCTCCACAATTAAACTGGTCTCAGCATTCTGTAGCATTCCTCACACCCATTCCCAAACATCAGACACCCCTACAAAGGAAACGACCTGTTGGGGAACAGGTACCAAATCTGGCCATAAACTGGCCCCAAAACTGGCATAAACAAAATCTCTGCAGCACTGTGACATGTTCATGATGGCCATGATGCCCATGCTGGAAAGTTGTGGGTTTACCAAAATAAGGGCAGGGAACACTTGGCCCACCCAGGGTGGAAAACCGCTTAAAGGCATTCTTAAACCACAAACAATAGCATGAGTGATCTGTGCCTTAAGGACATGCTTCTGCTGCAGGTAACTAGCCAAACCCATACCTTTATTTTGGCCCATCCTTTTATTTCCCATAAGAAGTACTTTTAGTAAATCTTATGACTGGCTTGCTGTCAATAAATATGTGGGTAAATCTCTGTTCAAGGCTCTCAGTTCTGAAGGCTGTGAGACCCCTGATTTCCCACTCCACACTCTATATTTCTGTGTGTGTGTCTTTAATTCCTCTACCACCACTGGGTTAGGGTCTCCGTCTTGGCAACTACCCTTTAAATTTCTAACACTAAACATTAGTTTTGCATTTTAAAACTTCATATGAAATTGTACAATATGTACACTTTCATGCCTGGCTTTTTTCATTCAACATTCTGTTTACGGTACTCATTTACGTTGTTACATGTAATTTGTTCTTTTCATTGCTGAATAGTATTTCACATATATACTCACATATATGAATATGTTGATAGAATGATTGTGTCAAGATTGAGGTTTCTATGGGAAATGTTCCTATGACTATTGTAATAAATGCAGTTTTAGAAAACATTTGTATATATTTCTTTCAGGCAGGAGTGAATTGTCCTTTTTTTTAGAAGTAATATTGACAGATCATCGAGCTTGTGAATGTTCAGCTCTAGCAAATAAGTCATACAGTTTTCCCATGTGATTGTACCAATTTATACTCCTTCCAGCTGTGAATGAGAGTTCTAGTTGCTACAGGTGTTTGCCAATACTTTACACTGATAGTTTTTGTTCTTTTTTATTTTGCCATTCCAGTAGGGACATAGATGCATTTCATTATGCATTCAATTTGTACTTTTATGATAACTAATGATGTTTGATACCCTTTCAGATGCTTAAAAATCAGTTGGATATCCTCTTTAGTGAAGTGCCTGTTTAAGTGTTTTGCCTTTGAGTTGTCTGTCATTGTCATATTAATAGAAAACCTTTATATATTTCATACACAAATTATTTGACAGATACGGCATTGCAAGTATCTTCTCCTACTCTGTTGCTTACCTTTTCACTCCCTTAACAATATCTTTTCATAAGCAGAAGTTTTTGATTTTAATCAAATCCAATTTATAAAACTTTTCTTTATGCTAGTACTTTTTATTTCCTGTTTAAGAAACATTTTCCTTCCCCAAAGTCCTGAAGAGATTCTCCTATGCTATTCCCTAAAAATTTTATTTTATTGTTTCATATATGATGTGCATAATCTTTAATTCACCTACAATATATCATGAATATAGTGTCAAAGGGGGTTAAGTTTAATTTTGATATGGCTACCAAATTAATCCAATACCATTGATTTTAAGGTGCATTCTCTCCCTACTCTTGGTCTTTGCAAAACTAACATATTTTTCTAAATATAAAAAGCAAACATCAATTCACATAGTAAGTGGTAAGAATTCACTCTAAATATCAAATGAACAGAACATCAAATTTAGCTTCTATTACATTTCAGGTTTGCTGCATACTCTGTCTGAAAACATCGGTAATTTATTTTTAAAAAATTACACATTTAGATAAATGAACAACAGGGATCCCAGGAACAAATGTAGATGGGATTTGAAGTTGTTTCCAGAAAAGCAGGTCATAAATCAGCTCCTTGGATCTCTCATTTAAATCTCTCTTCCTTTTAAATCACAAAAACTTAATGTTTGTGTCTCCCAAAAATAATGAAGGCATTTGTTTTTGAGACAGTTATAGTATTATTTTTAGGCCACCAATCAAATAGCAAACCATAAGCTAACAGAATATAGTTTGTGAAACAAGATATTTTCTAAGGCAGTTTTACTGCCAATGAGAAATGTTTTCTTTCCTTTACTATCTTACTATGTTGTTTTTTCCAGCATAAAAAAGTATTAAATTAAAACATGTTCTTTTCAAACAAAGATTATTGTAGAAGTGGTAGGATAGTAACCACTTAATTTATGTGGAATATAAATCAATTATTAAGAATAGCAAACACTTCTATAGCATTTACCGTATATCAGTTGCTATACTAAAACTTCACAAATATATAGATTTAATTCTCACTGAAGTCCTCTGAGGAGAGTAATAATAGTATTCCCATTTTATAAATGGAGAAACCGAGAGATTATCTTGCCCCCAGTTAAGTTAGCAGGTTGGTGGAATCAAGATTTAAAGCTACATAGTCTTGACTCTAATGCCTGTTCTATCTATGCAACCACTTTATGACAGCTTGCAAGCATTTTGACAAAAAGAATAACAAGGCTGCTAAAAGATGCATATTGTATTTCAAATGCATTTTTCTAATTTATTCTATCTCCCTGTGTTTTACTTGACTGTCAATTGTCTGTAAGCACAGAGCTTCACTGTGCAAAAAATAATCCTCACTCTCTCCTACATTGTGATTGTTTGAATGCACTTAGGAAAGTGAACAATTTATCACTCTGAGAAGGCATTATTTTTTCCAGACAGCAGGTTACCTCAGGCCTGGCTGGCTGGTATTTGCATCGTTCTAGATTCTCCTTCTATCCAGGTGCATGGCTCTGGGTTTGGTTGAGAATCACCCTGGGTAATCTATTCCAATCCAAAGCCAACTCTCGAACACAGAATGTAATTCCTCCCGAAGTTCACTCCAGAGAGGAGGTATTTGGGGCCATTCTGCTCCTCCATTAGATCAGAACCATAAGGCACATAAAGTTGTAGTTTCAAACATGGCCTCTGGTATTAGATTGCTCCATTCAAAATCCAGCTTCACCAACTGGACAAGTCACCTAACCTCTCTCTATCTCTGTTTCTTCATCTGTAATATGGAGATGATAATATAGTAACTACCTCTTAAGGTTCCTACGAGAATACCAGCAGGTGCTACCATCTTTTCACTTCCTTCTTCCCAGCTATAGCTTGATTTTGTTCACATGTCCCACCTTACCCACTCAGTCATTAGTTTCTAGGAAGATGAACCATTCCCAATTCCTAGGTTTGGACTGATCCTGTCTCATCTAAACTTACAATCTCATGACATTCTCATGAAATGTATTATTCATCCAAGCATGGGTATATGACAAAATTTGATGGACTTATGTCTCAGGGTTGGGAAAAAAAAAATGTATTTTTCTCACTCTCCTACGCTGAACCTGAAACAAATAAAGCAGATAGCCCAGAATGCCACAGGAGCCATCTTACTACCACAGACAAGGAATTAGCCAGCAGGTAAAGCTGGTTCTGAAGGCAGTTTAGCAGATACATCAAAAGATCCTGGATAGATCTAATATCCAGTGTCTACAAGGAACTTAAATAAATTTACAAGAAAAAAAACAACCCCATTAAATAGTGGGAAAAGGATATGAGCACACACTTCTCCAAAGAAGACATTTATGCAACCAACAAACATGGAAAAAAAGCTCAAAATCACTGATCATTAGAAAAATGCAAATCAATACCACAATGAGATGCCATCAGAATGGATATTATTAAAAAATTATTAAAAAATCAAGAAACAGCAGATGCTGGCGAGGCTGCAGAGAGATAGGAAGGCTTTTACACTGTTGGTGGGAGTGTAAATTAGTTCAACAGTTGTGGAAAACAGAGTGGCGATTCCTTAAAGACCTAGAACCAGAAACACCATTTGACCCAGCAATTCCATTACTAGGTATATACCCAAAACAATATAAATCATTCTATTATAAACATCCTTGTGCTGCATGCATATGTTTGTTGCAGCACAATAGCAAAGACATGGAATCAATCCAAATGTCTATCAATGATAGACTGGATGAAGAAAATGTGGTACATATACACCATGGAATATTATGTAGCCATAAAAAGGAACAAGATCATGTCTTTTGCAGGGGCATGGCTGGAGCTGGAAGCCATTATCTCCAGCAAACTAACATAGGAACAGAAAACCAAAAACTATGTGATCTCACTCATAAGTAGTAACTGAACAATGAGAACACAAGGACACAGAGAGGGGAACAACACACACTGGACCCTGTCAGGGGGTGGGAGGAAGGAGAGCATCAGAAAAAGCAGCTAATATATGCTGGGCTTAATACTTAGGTGATGGGTTGATAGGTGTAGCAAACCACCATGGGACACGTTTACCTATGCAACAAACTTGCACATCCTGCACATGTACCCCAGAACTTGAAAAATATATATATATATAATTAAATAAATAAATTATAGATAAAATGCTCCTCAAAGTCTTCAATTTAGGTGTGCTTCTTGTCTCTTGCCTGGACTTGACTGGTGCAGTATTGGCAGCTACTGGGTCAGATAAGCTCCCCGCTACTCCAAAAAACAATAAATGCTTGCAGCCACTAACAACAACAACAAAAATCCTGGATTCTTGCTAACATCACTAATCCACACTATGCCTGGGGTACTCCCTACCCCTGGATTTCTGCTATATATGATAATACAATTATTCATGCTGTAAACTAGTTTAATACAAGGCCGTCTGTAAATGCAGTTGAGAATTCCTTATGTGATACTTATATAAACCTATAACCTGCTTAATTTGAGCTGAGGCCTGTGTCCATGAATATTTTCTAGATTTCCATAGATTTGAGTGATGGTATATTACCTGCTTTGGGGCTTGTACACTTTGCAGGTCATTTCTACAAAATACCGGATACCTTCATATTTTAAAGGAAACTAAAAGAGAAATAATAATTTCAGAAACCTATTTTTTTGCATTATATTAAGTTTATTGGGTGGCACTTTGAAAAATATAAAGTCCCATCAGTTTTTAATAACATACATATAAAAATACTTTCATTGGGAAGCCGAGGTAGGTGGATCATCTGAGGTCAGGAGTTCAAGACCACCCTGGCCAACATGGTGAAACCCTGTCTCTACTAATAACACAAAAATTAGCAAGGCGTGATGGCATGTGCTTGTAATCTCAGCTACCCAGGAGGCTAAGGCAGGAGAATTTCTGGAACCTGGGGGGCAGAGGCTGTAGTGAGCCAAGATTGCACCACTGTACTCCAGCCTGGGCGACAGAGCAAGACTCCGTCTCAAAAAGAAAAAAAAAATACATTCAAACAATCATGCATTAAATAAATATATTCTATTTTGTCATTATAAGAGAATATAAATTTTCATTTATTTTACACTTTACCTTCAATAAGGTAGCTAATATTAAGCATATTAACAATTAAATTTCACATTGTATATGAGCTATTTTAAATATTGCAAGTTGGAGCGTAAACAAATATTTTTCATTATTTCTTTGGCAAATTCATAAGGAGAAAATCTGTTGAAAGAATATAGTCTCTGTGAAAGCAACAAGTATTAATTATTCACATTATCACTGACAATGCTTTAACACTAGGGAAGTCACCATTTTTGAAAATTGCTCACATGATTATTTAAATTGCAACTGAAATGTGTTAAGTACAGTTTGCCAAGACAGAAATATAGAAAGATTACTTTCCAGGTGTCTTTTAAGAATTATGATGAAAGAAGGTGGGAATAATCACCATTCCTGACTTATATAATAGTACACCTCTCGACACTAAAGAAGAGTAAATTATCTTATAAATGTTATGTGGGCAAAGACTTTGACATTGATCACATAAAAATTCTAAGAGAGAAAATCTAACAGTCAAGATAACGGTTGACCCTATCAACAATCAATGCCTAAAACCATATTTATTACTGCTGCCCTGTTACAAAAAGGAATCAATTTCAGATGTTGATTTGTCTTGATTTACTAGACACAGATGGGCTGATGTTCATTCAAAATTCCATATAACATAGCAGATGTCCAAGGATAACCATTAGCAGTGATTCTTCTATGGTTAATAAGATTTTTAACATATAAAGACACATTAGAAAAGATTTTGCCAAATAACTCCAGGATAAATAATCACTCTTGTGCATATTTACAATCAGGGAAAATCACAATTACATAGTCTTTATTTCATATATATATTCTATATTCGTATCATACTGTATGTTACATGAAATTATACACATTAAGAACTACCATAAAAGGCTAATTGGCTTTTATTTTTCCCTCCCCAATTTAGATGTCTGGAAAAATCCTATAATCAAGCTACAATTCTTTTAAAGTGAAAGAATATATGGCTTAGAAAAACATCATCTTACAGTTGGAAAGATCCTTGAAGCCTACAGAGTTCAAGCATCTTCTAGTAAAACTATCACATTCAAGAGGAAAATTTCATGAAGTGCTCCCAGAGACTAAATGGGAACTTTGGTGAAAAGGAACACTCTCACTCAAGCAGCTTAGAGAAAGTATAGTATATTATCAAAAACATGTCAAACATGTTCAGTTCTCACTTATAATAAAATTGTTCCAACAGTAAAATGACTCATTATAGTATCATTACTATAATATTTAAAATAAAGTTCAAATGCTTGAAAAAATTGACTTTAGCAAGCATGCATATAACTTGGATTTATCTGGGTTTCTGGGTTCAGTCCTATAACGCCACCACCATCATCTTACTACATTGGCCATGAGTATACAATAATTGTATACATGTTATGGGAGCCAAATGATGAGAACACATCAACATATAGAAGGGAACAACACACAATGGGGCGGAGGGTGGGAAGAGGGAGAGATTAGGAAAAATAACTAATGGGTACTAGGCTGAATACCTGGGTGACAGGATAATCTGTACTGCAAACCTCCATGACACACATTTACCTGTGTAACAAACCTGCACATGTACCACTGAGCTTAAAATAAAAGTTAAAAAATAATTTTTTTTTTTTTTTTTTTTTTTTTGAGACACAGTCTCGCTCTGTCACCAGGCTGGAGTGCAGTGGCACGATCTCAGCTCACAGCAACCTCTGCCTCCCAGGTTCGAGTAATTCTCCTGCCTCAGCCTCCCAAGTAGCTGGGATTACAGGTGTGAGCCACTGCACCCAGCCAAAAAATAAATACTTTTATGCATCGTAAATATGCATCTTTATGTTCATAGACATATTAAAATTATGTAATGAAACCAGTCTGTGCACACATGCCATCGATTATTTTCAGTGTCATGAGGACTCAGCGGGATTGAGCATAACAGTCCTGGCCAGACCTACCACACTATCTTTACCAATCTTTATTTCTAATCTCTCTCTGAAAGACCCTCAATTCTGAATTCTTTCTAGTCTTCATATTGTAAACTCTATTCCTTGCCAGGGTCCTGTTACATTGATTTGGTAGACTATAATTCAAGAAAACAAATTTTTCTTGCCACTGTCTATTTATTTACTTATTCACTGTCCTTATGTTCCTTTCCAATTTTGCCTTAAACTAATATAGTTAACATTGTTATAAATCTTTGGAAAATAGTCCTTATGGTGAGGCAATAAGTGATCCATCATAAAAGTATTTTTTAACCAATTTACTTTCTGTGTATGGTGAACTATTTAGAGCAGTGTGATTGGTGAAGAACACTGAAAATCACTAATTTCTTACGTGAAGTTCAACCTACTTTTTAAAAAAAATAGAAATAGAAGAGGGTAAGCTGTGCAACAGCAGGCAATGAAAGACTAGATCCAAAGCACCTGAATGTAGCCAACACTGCCGAAAGTTATGGAGAAGACTGTAAGAACCAAGAATACTCATCAGATTAATGGTTAGTTATTAACACACAGTTTTAATAGAGTGGTGGAGACAGGAAGCAGCGAGAAAAAGTTGAAGCAGCACATATTGACTAGATAAGGTAGGAAATGACAGTTCAAGAAAAAGACAAAGGTTGGAGTTTATTGATAGGTGAGTAAGGGGGGTTTACAAAACACAGTGAAAGAGACGAGCAGGGAGAAGGAAACTGACCAGGAGTGGATGGTGGTAAACTCAATGGTGTTTACATTAGTGGTGAAGACAGTAATTTTTTTTAATTGTATAAAGCATGAAAAACGTGCACCACAGGGATGAAGGAGGAAGTGTGTTGGAAGACAGTCTCGAAGAACACAATAAAGGAAAATAAATTTACAGCGGTAATCTCCTTTTAAAAGCCAACTTCTTGAAAAGTCGGGGGAGATCACAACAGGGTATGTAAAAGACAATCTATTAGAGTATAGTGATAAATTATGAGAAATTATATGAAGTTCTTTCATTGAGAGATGCTAAATTTTACTCATGTGTAATATATGACTTGATGCCATCTCATTATGTGTTCCATGTATCAGAAGGTCATATGTCACATATGGCTCTCTGTTATTCTCAAGGAAGAAGGGGAATTCAATAAGGAAAAGAGAGGCCTTGTCACTCATTTGTTTTCTTTGTTTATGTTGGGATGTATACCTTTTTTAAGTGCCACTGGATTTGCTAAGTGTGTTTAGTCTCATAAAAGCATGATACTTACTTAAAAGAATCATTAAGGTGCTTTAAAATCATATGGAGATATCCTGAAAACTTTAAAAATATGTAATAGTTATTTTAGGGCATCATGTGGTGTCAAAAATATTCTCAAACCTTAAGATGAGTTACACATAATGCTTTCACAAAAAGACAAATGTTTCAAATTTGCTGACCTCTTCAGCAATAACAATGTGCTTTCTATCTAAAAGTTTTTTCTAAAAAAACACTATACACACACACACACACACACACATACACACACTCTCTCTATCTTTCTAAAGTGAAATGACATTTAATAATAAACAAGAAGGAAATCATTTTCTGAAAGAATTTCACACTTGGAGAAAGCATAGTGAAATTGTAGTTTTAGAAATATTTATTTGTTCATATTACTTTATTGGCAAAAACAATGTCTCCTATAAACGAAGTCTACTATACTTTCATTGTACAATGTTATGAACTTCGTAAATAGAAACAACATGGTACTGGTACAAAAACAGACAAGTAGATCAATGGAGGTGTCAGAAATAAGACCACAGAATAGAGGGGTCAGAAATAAGACCACACATCTATAACCATCTGATCTTCTACAAACCTGACAAAAACAAGCAATAAGAAAAAAAAATCACTATCTAATAAATGGTGCTGTGAGAACTGGCTAGCCATGTGCAGAAAATTGAATCTGGACCACTTCTTTACAACTTATACAAAAATTAACTCCAGATGGATTAAAGACTTAAATGTAAAACCCAAAACTATAAAAACCCTAAAAGAAAATCTAGGCAATACCATTCAAGACATGGGCATGGGCAAAGATATCATGATGAAAATATCAAAAGCAATTGCAACAAAAGTAAGAATTCACAAATAGAATCTAATTAAACTAAAGAGCTTCTGCACAGCAAAAGAAACTATAATCCCAGTGAACAGATGACTTACAGAATGGGAGAAAAAATTTGCAATCTATCCATCTGACAAAGGTCTAATATACAGAATCTACAAGGAACTTAGACAAATTTACCAGAAACAAAAACATTGAAAAGTAGGCAAAGGACATGAACAGACACTTCTCTACAGAAGACGTCTGTGCGGCCAACAAACCTATGGATAAAAGCTCATCATCACTGATCATTAGAGAAATGCAAATCAAAACCACAATAAGATACCATCTCACACACTCAGAATGGCCACTATTAAGTCAAGAAACAACAGATGCTGGTGAGACTGTGGAGAAATAGAAACACTTTTACAGTGTTGGTGGCAGTGTAAATTAATTCAACCATTGTGGAAGACAGTGTGATGATTCCTCGAAGACCTAAAAGCAGAAATAACATTTGACTCAGCAATCTCATTATTGGATACATATCCAAAGGAATATAAATGATTTTATTATAAAGATACATGCACGTGTATGTTCGCTGCAGCACTATTCACAATAGCAAAGACGTGGAATCAACCCAAATGCCCATCACCAATAGGCTGGATAAAGAAAATGTGGTACATATACACCATGGAATACTATGCAGCCATAAAAAGGAGTAAGATCATGTCCTTCACAGGGACATGGATGGAGCTGGAAGCCATTATCCTAAGCAAACTAACAAAGGAACAGAAAACCAAACACTGCATGTTCTCACTTATAAGTGGGAGCTGAACAATGAGAGCACATGGACACAGGGAGGGGAGCAATACACACTGAGGCCTGTTGTGTGAAAGAAGGAGGAGAGAGCATCAGGATAAACAGCTAATGTATGCTGGGCTTAATACCTAGGTGGTGGGTTCATACATGCAGCAAACCACCATGGCACACGTTTACCTATGTAACAAACCTGCACATCCTGCACATGTATCCCAGAACTTAAAATAAAATTTTTGAAAAAAGAGCTCGTCTTTGATGGGGAATTGTCAACTTGGATCAAGACAAGATTTTAATATTAAAAAGGGGAGAGTAGGAGTCAGTTTAACTTGTAAGTTGAGAGCACAGCTGTATTAGTCTGTTTTCATGCTGTTGATAAAGACATACCTGAGACTAATTTATATAGGAAGAAGGGTTTAATGGACTTACAGTTCCATGTGGCTAGGGAGGCATCACAATCATGGTGGAAGGCAAGGAGGAACAAGTAACGTCTTACATGAAAGGCAGCAGGCAAAAAAAGAGATTGTGCAAGAAAACACCCCCTCATAAAACCATCAGATCCCATGAGACTTATTCACTATCATGATAACAGTATGAGAAAGACCTGCCCCCATGATTCAATTACCTCCCACTGGGTCCTTCCCACAACAAGATGAGACTCGGGTAGGAACACAACCAAACCATATCAACAACCAACTTCAGAATTAGGCCAACTCAGGTTCAAAGCTCTTCTCTGCCACTTAGTTTCATTAACCATATTGAATGTAGCCTGTTTGAAACCTGTTTCCTCTTCTAGCGAATACGGATAATATCTATGTTAGCTACTTGTTCTGAAGATTAAGTTAGATCTTATATATAATAGCGTTTGGCACTTAGTAAACAGCCTATGGTAGTTATTACCATTACCAAAAATTATGACAAAAACTGCAATTGTTTGCATACCAACCTAATATTAATATTAATGTTTTATGGTATTTTGTAGCTACTTTTTTAACATTTATTTCAGGTTCAGGGTACATGTACAGATTTGTTATACAGGCAAATTTCTTGTCTCAGGAGTTTGGGGTACAGATTATTTTGTCACCCAGGTAATAAGCATAGTGTCTGGTATATTTTTTAATTTTTAATGTTTTTATTTCAATAGATTTTGGGGGTGGTATTTGGTTACATGAATAAGTTCTTTAGTGGTGATTTCTGAGTTTTTGGTGCATCCATCACCCAAGCAGTGTACACTACCCAATGTGCTGTCTTTTACCCCTTGCCACCCCCTACCCTTTTCCCCAAGTCCCCAAAGTCCAATGTACCATTCTTATGCCTTTCCATCCTCATAGCTTAGCTCACGCATATGAGTGAAAACATACAACGTTCGGTTTTCCATTCCTGAGTTACTTTACTTAGAATGGTCTCCAATTCCATCCAGGTTGCCATGAATGCAATTATTTTGTCCTTTTCACGTCTGAGTAGTATTACATGGTGTGTGTTTGTGTGTGTGTGTGTGTATCACATTTTCTTTATCCACTCATTGATTGATGGGCATTTGGGCTGGTTTCATATTTTTGCAATTGCAAATTGTGCTGCTATAAACGTGCATGTGCCAGTATTTTTTTGTATAATCACTTCTTTTCCTCTGGGTAGATAACTAGTAGTGGGATTGCTGGATCAAATGGTAGATCTGCTTTTAGTTCTTTAAGGAATCTCCACACCATTTTCCATAGTGGTTGTACTAGTTTACATTCCCATTGACAGTGTAAAAGTGTTCTGTTTTCACTGCATCCACACCAACTTCTGTAACTTTTTTATTTTTTTTATTATGGCCATTCTTGCAGGAGCAAGGTGGTATCTCATTGTGGTTTTGATTTGCATTCCCCTGATAATTAGTGATGTTGAGCATTTTTCCATATGCTGGTTGACCATTTGTATATCTTCTTTTGAGAATTGTGTACTCATGTCTTTAGCCCACTTTTTGAAGGGATAGTTTGCTTTTTTCTTGCTGATTTGTTTGTATTCTTTCTAGATTCTGGATATTAGTCTTTTGTCAGATGTACAGATTATGAAGACTTTCTCCCACTCTGTGGGCTGTCTGTTAACTCTGCTGATTATTTTTTACTGTGCAGGAGCTTTTTAGTTTAATCAAGCCCATCTATTTATCTTTGTTTTTGTTGCATTTGCTTTGGGGTTCTTAGTCATGAAGTCTCTGCCTAAGCCAATTACTAGAAGGGTCTTTTCAATGTTATCTTCTAGAATCTTCATGATTTTTGGTCTTAGATTTAAGTCTTTAACCCATCTTGAGTTGATTTTTTATATAAGACGTGAGAATCCAGTTTAAGTCTTCTACATGTGGCTTTCCAATTATCCCAGCACCATTTGTTGAATAGGTGTCCTTTCCCCATTTTATGTTTTTGTTTGCTTTCTCAAAGATCAGTTGGCTCTAAGCATTTCAGTTTATTTCTGGGTTCTCTATTCTGTTCTATTGGTCTATGTGCCTATTTTTATACAAGTACCATGCTGTTTTGGTGACTATGGCCTTATAGCATAGTTTGAAGTTGGGTAATGTGATGCCTCCAGACCTGTTCTCTTTGCCTAGTCTTGCTCTCGCTATGTTGGCTCTTTTGCAGTTGCATATGAATTTTAGGATTATTTTTTCTAGTTCTGTGAAGAATGGTGGTGGTATTTTGAAGGGAAGTGCATCGAATTTGTAGATTGCTTTTAACATGGCCATTTTCATAATTTTGATTCTACCCATCCATGAGCAAAAAATGTGTTTCTATTTTTTTTATATTGCCTGTTATTTCTTTCAGCAGTGTTTTGTAGTTTTCCTCCTAGAGGTCTTTAATGTCCTTTGTTAGATATACTCCTAAGTTATTTATTTATTTATTTATTTATTTATTTATTTATTTATTTGGCAGCTATTGTGCAAGGGGTTGAGTTCTTGATTTGCTTCTCAGCTTGGTCACTCTTGGTGTGTAACAAGAGCTACTGATTTGTGTACTTTAATTTTGTATCCCAAAACTTTGCTGAATTCATTTAGCAGTTCTAGGAGCTTTTTGGATGAGTCTTTAGGGATTTCTAGGTATATGATCATATCATCAGCAAACAGTGACTTCCTCTTTACCAGTATGGATGCCCTTGATTTCTTTCTCTTGTCTGATTGTTCTCGCTTGGGTGAATAGTATTAGGTTGAATAGAAGTGGTGAAAGTGGGCACCCTTGTCTTGTTCTGGTTCTCAGGGAAATGTTTTCAAATTTTCTACATTCAGCATAATGTTGGCTATGGGTTTGTCATAGATGGCTTTTATTACCTTAAGATATGTCTCTTCTATGCCAATTTTGCTGAGGGTTTTAATCATCAAAAGGTGCTAGATTTTATCAAATCTTTTGTCATGTGTTGAGATGATCATGTGATTTTTGTTTTTAATTCTGTTTATGTGGGGTACGAAATTTATTGACCTACACAAGTTAAACCATCCCTTCATTCCTGGCATGAAACCCACTTGATTATGGTAGATTATCTTTTTGATATGCTGTTGGATTCAGTTCGGTAGTATTTTGTTGAGGATTTTTGCATCTATTTTCATCAGGATATTGGTCTGGTCTGTAGTTTTTTGTTTTGTTTTGTTATGTCCTTCCCTGGTTTTGGTATTAGGGTGATACTGGTTTCATAGGATGATTTAGGGAGGATTCCCTCCTTCTCTCTCTTTTGGAATGTGTCAATAGGATTGGTACCAATTCTTCTGTGAATGTCTGATAGCATTCAGCTCTGAATCTGTCTGGTCTTGGACTCTTTTTGGTTGGCAGGTTTTTGTTTTTTGGTTTTTTGTTTTGTTTTGTTTTGTTTTTTACCATTTCCACCTCACTGCTTGTTATTGATCTGTTCAGGGTTTCTAATTCTTCCTGATTTAAGCTAGAAGGGTTGTATCCTTCCAAGAATTTATCCATCTCCTCTAAGTTTTCTAGTCTATGTGTGTAAATATGTTCATAATAGCATTGAATGGTCTTTTGTGTTTCTGTGGTATCAGCTGTAATATCTCTCATTTCATTTCTAATTGAGCTTATTTGGATCTTCTCCCCTCTTTTCTTACTTGATCTCACTAGTGGTCTGTCAATTTTATTTATTCTCTCAAAGAACCAGCTTTTTGTTTCATTTATCCTTTGCAATTTTTTTTTTTTTTTGTTTTGATTTCGTTTAGTTCTGCTCTGCCCTTTGTAATTTCTTTTCTTCTGCTGAGTTTGGGTTTGAATTGTTCTTGTTTCTCGAGTTCCATGAGGATTGTCTATTTGTGCTCTTTCAGAATTTTTAATGTAGGTATTTAATTCTATGAACTTTCCTCTGAGTGCCACTTTTGCTGTATCCCAGAGGTTTTGATAAGTTGTGTCACTATTATCATTCAGTTCAAAGAATTTTTTAATTTCTATCTTGATTTCATTGTTGATCCAATGATCATTCAGGAGCAGGTTATTTAATTTCCATGTATTTTCATGGTTTTTGGAGTTTGTTTTGTAGTTGATATGTAATTTTATTCCACTTTGGTCTAAAAGAGTACTGGATATAATCTCTATGTTCTTAAATGTATTGAGACTTGTTTTTTGACCTATCATAAGATCTATCTTGGAGCATGTTCCATGTGCTGATGAATAGAATGTATATTCTGCAGTTGTTGGGTAGAATGTTCTGTATATATCTGTTAAGTCCATTTGTTGTAGGGTATATGTCCATTGTTTTTTGTCAACTTTCTGTCTTGATGACCTCTCTAGTGCTGTCAGTGGAGTACTAAAATCTGCCACTATTATCATGTTGCTGTCTATCCCGTTAATTAGATCTAGTAGTAATTGTTTTATACATTTAGGAACTCCAGTGTTAGTTGCATATTATCCAGAATTGTGATATTTTCCTGTTGGACTAGTCCTTTTATTATTATATAATGTACCTCTTTGTCTTTTTTTAACTGCTGTTGCTTTAAAGTTTATTTTGTCTGATACAAGAATAGCTACTCCTGCTCACTTCGAGTGCCCATATGCATGGAATATCTTTTTCCACCCCTTTAACTTAAGTTTATGTGAGTTCTTATGTATTAGGTGAGTCTCCTGAAGATAGCAGAAACTTGGTTGGTGAATTCTTATCCATTCTGCCATTCTGTAT
Organism: Piliocolobus tephrosceles; assembly: GCF_002776525.5. Lineage (NCBI taxonomy): Eukaryota > Metazoa > Chordata > Mammalia > Primates > Cercopithecidae > Piliocolobus > Piliocolobus tephrosceles. The sequence continues at coordinate 33,265,711 of NC_045443.1, read as the reverse complement.
CATTTAAATGGAGCATTTAGGCCCTTTACATTCAATGCCAGTATTGAGATGTGAGGTACTATTCTAGTCATTGTGCTATTTGTTGCTTGAATACCTTGGGGTTTTTTTCATTGTGTTATTGCTTTTTAGATCCTGTGAGATTTATGCCTTAAGGAGGGTATATTTTGGTGTATTTTGAGTATTAGTTTCAAGATTTAGAGCTCCTTTCAGCTGTTCTTGTAGTGCTGGCTTGGTAGTGGTGAATTCTCTCAATATTTGTTTTTCTGGAAAGCTTAGTTTCACTGAATACAAAATTCGTGGCTGATAATTGTTTTGTTTGAGTAGGCTAAAAATAGAACCCCAATCCCTTCTAGCTTATAAGGTTTCTGCTGAGAAATCTGCTGTTAATCTGATAGTTTTTCCTTTATAGGTTACCCAATGCTTTTGCCTCATAGCTCTTAAGATTCTTTCCTTCATCTCGACTTCAGATAACCTAATGACTATGTACCTAGGTGATGATCTTTTTGTGATGAATTTCCCAGGTATTCTTTGAGCAAAGCCAGGGAAATTTTCCTCACTTATTCTCTCAAATATGTTTTCCAAACTTTTAGGTTTCTCTTCCTCCCCAGGAACACCAATTATTCTTAGATTTGCACATTTAAGATGGTCCCAAACTCCTTGGAGGATTTGTTCATTTTTTTAAAATTCCTTTTCTTTGTCTCTGATGATTTGGGTTAATTTGAAAGTCCTGTCTTCAAGCTCTGAAATTGTTTCTTCTGATTGTTTAATTCTATTGCTAAGACTTTCCAGTGCATTTTGCATTTCTTTAAGTGTGTCCTTGATTTCCAGAAGTTGTGATTTTTTTTATTTATGCTATCTATTTCATTAAAGAATTTTCATTTTATATCCTGTGTCGGGTTTCTCATTTCTTTAAATTGGAATTCACCTTTCTCTGGTGCCTCATTGATTAGCTTAATAATCAACCTTCTGAATTCGTTTTCTGACAATTCAGAGATTTCATCTTGGTTTGGATCCACCGCTGGTGAGCTGGTATGATCTTTTGGGGGTGTTAGAGAACCTCATTTTGTCATATTACAAGAATTGTTTTTCTGGTTCCTTCTCATTTGGGCATACTATATCAGAGGGAAGATCTGGAATTCGAGGGCTGCTGTTCAGATTCTTTGGTCCCATGGGCTGCTCCCTTGATGTGGTGTTCTCCCCTTCTCCTAGGAGTCGGAGTCCTGAGAGCTGAACTGTAGTGAATGTTTTTCCTCTTCTGGGTCTAGCTACCCAGCAGAGCTACCAGGCTCTGGGCAAGTACTGGGGAGTATCTGTAAAGAGTCCTGTGATGTGATCTATCTTCAGGTCTTGTAGCCGTGGATACCAGCACCTGCTCCTGTGGAAGTAGCAGGGGACTGAAGTGGACTCTGTGAGGGTCCTTGGTCCTTTGTTTAGTGCATTGGTTTTATGTTGGGTGGCCTCCAGCCAGGAGATGGCTGTTTCAAGAGCCCATCAGCTGAAGTCCTATAGGAAGGATGCAAACTTGCCCTAGGGAGACCTGGTTAAGTATTCAGATTTCTCAGGTGATGGTCAGGGCCAGAGAGTTCCTAAGAAATTATGACCTTTGTCTTTGGTCACAAGGGTGGGTAAAGAAAGACCACCAGGTGGGGGCAGGGATAGGTGTGTATGAGCTCAGCCTCTCCTTGGGTGGAACTTGCTGTAGCTGCTGTGGGGGATGGGAGATGTGGGTGTGGTTCCCAGTCCAATGGAATTATATTCCCAGGGAGATTATGGCTGCCTCTGCTGAGCCATACAGGTCACCAGAGAAAAGCCAGCAGTCACAGTCCTCACCTGGCTCCCACGCAGCCTGCAGTCCTAAAGGATGGTCTCACTCCTACTTTGCCCCACTGACAACTCCAAGTCTATTTCCAGACAGCAAGTAACCAGAGCTGAGAACTTTCTGCAGACCATGAATCTCTCTTTTCAGAAAACAAGCAGACTCACAGTTTTTCAGCATCTCAGGGAGCCTGCAGCAGTGATTTGCTTCTTTCAAAGGGTCTGTGGATTCCCTTAGCTTTCCTGATGAAGTTCTTCAAGCAAAAGTTCACAATGTGTGTCTCCACACACTGCTCTGTTCATCCAGCAGGACTACAAGCTAGTCCTGCTTCCTGTTCTATTATTTTTTAATTATTGTTGTGACACTCAAGGTACAGACCTCAATTGGGTTGATGTGGTTTGCTAAAGGATTTTCTCAGGAGACTTAAAAACCTAGTAGAAGCAATTTCTCTTGTCATCTGGAGTATTCTTGTTGGGCATACCTTCTGTCATTTCAGTAGGGGTACATCCTGAAGCTTCACCCAGATTTTCCACAACTGTAACCATAACGAGAAGCAACAGTTTGATTTCTCATTGGCTTAAGGGGTCTGGGGAATCACAACTAAAACGCATGCTGAAGCTGTTTGGTACTATAAAAATAGGTTTGGAGTCCTATAGATTTCTGCCTTGGTTGCTACACTGGTTTAGAGGCAAGAGGCAAAATCAAAACTTTCCAGGTAATCTTTATTTTTTTAATGCAACAAATATACACAATTATTTAATAGCATGATTCTACAAACAAAAGTTATTTTTTAGTCAGCATGGTTTCACGTTGTACAGTTGTGCAAGAAACTGCACTATTCAGAAATGTAACAAAGAAACGAATTTTGCATCCTTAAAACAAAGATGTTTTGTTTACACTGTGAAGATAAGTGACTAAGAACACTACTATGTATTTCTTTTTACTCTTTTCTTTCTAAGTGTGTTTTCGGAATTCTCTGTATGAAATATCTGGTGACAAGTTTATTTTTAAAAGCAGCAAAGTACAGAGCCTGAAAACATATAGAGCAAGAGCAAGGAGACAGTCATCCAGAGCACAGGGAGCAATGGGGAGCAGTAGAAATGATAGAGGTAGCCCTGCCTAGATCATGCAGGCCCTAGCTGGCCATGATAAAGATGGAATTTCAATCTATACGGAGAACAAGAAGCCACCAGACTGCTTTTGAGATGGAGCAGGGACCCCTTTTAGGGGCTTGCTGGGCACCCCCAAGCATGGAAATAATGGAAAATATTGATCCCCTTCAAGAGAAATTCTAGACACCTAGCTAGCCTTGAGAAGTAAATAAGCAATGTGATAAACAAAAAGGTAATATTAGCTTAAGACAGTAGTCACCCAAGTAAGTTAGAATAATAAGATGTTTGGTTCTCTATAGAAACTAGAGATAACATCTTTTTGTTTGTGTTTATTTATTTTAATTTTTAATTTTTGTGGGTACATATTAGGTGTATATTTTATGGGCTCCAGGAAATAGTTTGATGCAGTCATACAATACATAATAATCACATCAAACTAAATCAGGTATCCATCATCTCAAGCATGTTTCCTTTGTGTTACAATCAATCCAATCATACTCTTATAGTTTTTAAATGAACAATAAAATATTGTTGACTGTAGTTACCCTGCTATGTTATCAAATAGTAGATCTTACTTGTTCTATGCAACTGTATTTTTGTAACCATTAACCATCTCCACTGCCCCTCCCCACAACTCTACCCAGCTTCTGGTAACCATTGTTCTACTATCTCCATGAGTTCAAACGTTTTAATTTTTAGCTCCCAAAAATAAGAATATACTGTTTGTCTTTCTGTGCCTGGCTTATTTCACTTAACATAATGTCCCCAAGTTCAAAGTTCCATTTATGTGCAAAGAACAGGAACTCATTATTTTGTATGACTGAATAGTCGTCTGTGGCTTATATGCATCACATTTTCTTTTCTTTTCTTTTCTTTTTTTCCACTTTTAGTTTAGGTTCAGGGTTACAAGTGCAGGTTTGTTATATAGGTAAATTGTGTGTCATGGGGATTTGACATACAGATTATTTCATCATCCAGGTAATCAGCCTAGTACTCCATAGGTAGCTTTTCAATCCTCATACTCTGCCCACCCTCCACCCTCAAGTAGGCCCCATGTCTGCTGTTCCTCTCTTTGTGTCCACATGTACTCAATGTTTAGCTTCCAGTTATGAGTAAAAACGTGATATTTCATTTTCTGTTCCTCTGTTAGTTTGCTTAGGACAATGGCCTCCAGCTCCATCCATGTCCCTGCAAAGGAAATGATCTCATTCGTTTTATGGCTGCATAGTGTTCCATGGTGTATATGTACTCCATTTTCTTTATCCAGTCTACCATTGATGGGCATCCAGGCTGAGTTGTCTTTGCTATTGTGAATAGTGTTGCAATCAACAATGAACATACATGTACATGTGTCTTTATGATAGAACAATTTCTATTCCTTTGGGTATATGCTCAATAAAGAAATTGCTGGGTCAAACGGTAATTCTGTTTTAAGTTCTTTGAGAAATTCTCAAACTACTTTCCACAATGGCTGAACTAATTTATATTCCCACCAACAGTGTGTAAGTGTTCCCTTTTCTCCAAAACCTGGCCAGCATCTGTTGTTTTCTGACTATAATAGCCATTTGGACTTCTGTGAGACAGTATCTCATTGTGGTTTTCATTTGCATTCCTCTAACAATCAGTGATGAGGAGCATTTTTTCATATGCTTATTGGTCATGTGTGTGTCTTCTTTCGAAAAGTGTCTGTTCATGTTCTTTGCCCACTTTCTAGTGAGGTTCTTTATTTTTTGCTTGTTGATTTAAGTTCCTTATAGATTCTGGATATCGGACCTTTGTTGGATGCATTTGTTTTTTGCTTGTTGATTCGTTTAAGTTCTTCGTGGATTCTGGATGTTAGACCTGTGTTGGATGCATAGTTTGCACATATTTTCTCCTTTATAAGTTGTCTGTTTACACTCTCGATAATTTATTTTGCTGTGCAGAAGCTCTTAGCTTAATTGGATCCCATTTATCAATTTTTCTTTTAGTTGCAATTGCTTTCAGCATCTTTGTCCTGAAATCTTTGTCAGGTTCTTTGTCCCTAATAGTGTTTTCTAGGCTAACTTCCAGGGTTTTTATACTTTTAGGTTTTACATTTAAGTCTTTTATCTTGAGTTGATTTTTGTGTATGATGCAAGGAAGAGGTCCAGCTTCAATCTTCTGCATATGGCTAGCCAGTTATTCCAGTAGCATTTATTGAATACTGATCCCTTTCTCCATTCCTTGTTTTTGTCAATTTTGTTGAAGATCAGATGGTTGTAGGTGTGCAGCATTATTTCTGGGCTCTCTATTCTGTTCCATTGGTCTATGGGTCTATTTTTGTACCAGTACCATGCTGTTTTCGTTACTGTACCCCTTTAGTATAGTTTGAAGTCAATTAATCTAATGCCTCCAGCTTTCTTCTTTTTGCTTAGGATTGTCTTGGCTATTCAGGTTACTTTTTGGTTCCATATGAATTTTTTTAAGAAAGCTTCCACTCTTTAACCAGGATGGAATGCAGTGGCAGCAATCATGGCTCACTGCAGCCTCAACTTTCTGGGCTGAAGCGATTCCCCTATCTCAGCCTCCCCAGTAGCTGGGACCAAAGATGTCCACCACCACACCAGGCTAATTTTTGTTTTCTGTAGAGACAGGGTTTCACTATGTTTCCCAGGCTGAGCTCAAACAATTTGCCCATCTCAGTCTCCCGAAGTGCTGGGATTACAGATGTGAGCCACAGTGCCTGGCAGTTCCATATACATTTTAAAATAGATTTTTTCTAATTCTATGAAGATTATCATTGGCTATTTGCTAGGAATAGCATTGAATCTGCTTTGGATAGTATGACCATATTAACAATATTGACTCTTCCTGTTCATGAGCATGGAATGTTTTTCCATTTGTTTGCATCATCTCTGATTTCTTTGAGCAGTGTTTTGTAGCTCTCATTGTAAAGAAACCTCACCTTCCTGCTTAGCTATATTCCTAACATATTTTGTTCTTTTTTATTCCTAAGGTGTTTTCTTCTTTCTGCTGCTATTGTGAGTGGAATTACATTCTTGATTTGACTCTCAGCTTGTATGATCTTGGTGTGTAGGAATGCTACTGATTTTGGCACATTCATTTTTTATCCTGAGACTTTGCTGAAGGTGTTTATCAGATCAAGGAGCTTTGGAGCAGAGATTATGGGGTTTTCCAGGTATAATACCATATCATCTGCCAACAGGGATCATTTAACTTCCTCTCTTCCATTTGTATGCTTTTTATCTCTTTCTCTTTCTTGATTGCTTTGGTTAGGATTTCCAGTACTATGTTGAATAGGAGTGGTGAGAGAGGCATCTTTGTTTTGTTCTGGTTTTCAATAGGAATGCTTCCAGTTTTTGTCTACTCAGTATGATACTGGCTGTGGGTTTTTCATAGATGACTATTAACAATGCCTAGCATGTTAAGAGTTTTTAACATGAAGGGATGTTGAATTTTATCAAAATCCTTTTCTGCATCTATTTATATGATGATGTGGATTTTGTTTCCAGTTCTGTTTGTGTGGTAAATCACATTTATTGATTTGCATATGTTGAACCAACTTTGCTTCCCAGAGATAAAGCCTACTTGATCCTGTTGGATTTGCTTTTTGCTCTGCTAGATTCCGTTTGCTAGAATTTTGTTGAAGATTTTTGCATCAATGTTCATCAAGGATATTGACCTGAAGATTTCTTATTTTTATTGTGTCTCTTCTGGGTTTTGGTATCAGTGTAATATTGGGCCTCATAGAATGATTTCAGAGCAGTCCCTCCTCTTCAATTTTTCTGGAACAGCTTCAGCAGAAATGGCACTAGCTCTTCTTTACACACCTGGTAGAATTTGGCTGTGAATCCCTCTGGTCCTGGGCTTTTTCTGCTTGGTAGGCTTTTTATTACTGATTCAATTTCAGAACTCCTTATTGGTCTGTTCAGAGATTCAGTTTCCTCCTAACTCAATCTTGGGAGGTTGTATGTGTCCAGGAATTTATCCATTTCTTCTACATTTTCTACTTTGTGTGCATAGAGGTGTTTATAGTAGTCTCTGAGGGGTTGTATATTTCTGTGGGGTCAGTGGTAATGTCCCCTTTATCGTTTCTGATTGTGTTTATTTGGATCTTGTCTCTTTTTTTCTATATTAGTCTAGCTAGTGATCTATTTGTCTTATCAATTCTTTCAAAAAAAACAACTCTTGATTTCACTGACCTTTTGTATGGTGTTTCACATCTCAATTTCCTTCAGTTTAGCTCTGATTTTGGTTATTTCTTGTCTTCTGCTACCCTTGGGTTGGTATGTTCTTGTTTCTCTAGTTCCTCCAATTGTGATGTTAGGTTGTTAATTTGAGATCTTTCTAACTTTTTGATGTTGGTGTTTAGTGCTTTAAACTTTCCTCTTAATACTGCTTTAGCTGTGTCCCAGAGATTCTGGTATGTTGTATCTTTGTTCTCATTAGTTTCAAAGAATTTATTAATTTTTGCCTGAATTTCATTATTTATCCAGAAGTCATTCAGGAGCAGGTTGCTTAATTTCCATGTAATTGTATGGATTTGAGTAATTTTTTAGCATTGATTTATATTCTTATTGCACTGTGGTCGGAGAGTGTGGTTGGTATGATACTGCTTTTAAAAGTTTGCTGAGGATTGCTTTATGCCCAGTTGTGTAGCTGATTTTAGAGTATATGTCATGTGCAGAGGAGAAGAATGCATATTCTGTTTTGGGGGGGTAGAGAGTTCTACAGATGTGAGATAGTATCTTTACATACATTCCTAAGCTATTTTTCAGAAATCCAGACCCCCAATCAGATGGAAAACACTGACTGCTCTCACATGGAACTCAGAGAAGGAGGAACTGAAGACTGAACTCTGGTCACCTTTCTTTGTTCTAAATGTCTTCCTAAGGAGTCTGGAAAGAGTCACACCCATAAGCCAAATGTAGCATTCCTTTCTACTAACCTGAAGTTTTTAGACAAAGTCTCGCTTTCTTAACCAATTGCAAATCAAATAAATTTTGAGTCTGCCTGTCACTTGTAAGCCCCACTTCAAGACATCCCACCATTTTGGGCCAAACCAATGTATAATCTCCATGCTGACTTACAATTTTCTCTGTAACTTCTGCTTTCCTATAATGCATCCTATATTTTTTTAATCCTTACTTGTAAGCCTTTGGTGAGGTACAGCCTTAAGTGTTAGTGCTCTGTAAATAAATGCCTACCTTTCTCTCACCGCCAACTTCAATGTGAATGTTTCGCTTTATTGTGTTGGGTGAGCAGACCAGGTTCAGTTCAGTAACACTTTGTGCAATGAAATTTTATAATCTGATTTACATTTTATAAAGTATAATTCTAGCTGCAGTGTTGAGAATAGGTATATAATCAAATAATATTCTTCCACTCCTATTTCTTGAACTATTAACCCCATATGATATTTATTGACTCTACAAAATGGAAGAAAAGGAAAAATGCCTCTTCTTGACTACCTCCCAATGTTTGTTAGTTATAATTTTATTTTTATTTACTGGTTATCTTTGTAAGTTTAAACAATATTCTTACTGACCACCTCCCAATGTTTGTTAGTTATAATTTATTTTTATTTACTGGTTATCTTTATAAGTTTAAACAATATTCTTAATATGTTTAATCTTATATTGCTTCATCCTTCCACTTTAAACTATAGCTTACTCTTTTCAAAACTTATTTTAGAAAAAAGAATACATGTTTTCATAAAGGTTTTAAGCAATCCTGGAAGTACAAAGAATGTAAACAAAATCAACATGTAGAAATAATTATCTTTAAATTTGCTAAGAATTATTTTAGGCATATCCTTACATGACCACATACCAATAGAAAATGAAGACAGACTTTTAGATACACTGGATTTTTAAATAAAAATGTACTATTTCACTGAAGAGAATGAAAGGGAATAAAGTCAAACCTAAGGAATTTCTAAACTTTACGCAAATGTTTTTTCTCGTAACAAAATGTATTAGTCCGTTCTCACACTGCTATAAAAATACTGCCCAAGCCTGGGTAATTTATAAAGGAAAGAGATTTAATTGACTCACAGTCCCACATGGCTAGGGAGGCCTCAGGAAACTTACAAACATGGCAGAAGATGAAGGGAAAGCAAGGACCATCTTCACATGGCAGCAGGAGGGAGAAGTGGAAGCAGAGGAGACACCAGACACATATAACACCATCAGATCTCACTATCACACGAACAGCATGGGAACTGTTTTCGTGGGACATGGGAACTGTCCCCACAATCTAATCACCTCCCACCCAGTTTCCTCCCTTGACACATAGGGATTTTGAGGATCACAATTCAAGATGAGATTGGGGTGGGGACAATGCCATATCACCAGACATATCAGTTCCTAAAACCACCTCATGTAACTACAATCCATGTCAAGAAAAACAGTATTGACAAAACCACAAAAGCACCCCTTCTACCCCCATCACCATTCCTTCTCTCACCTGCAAATGTCGCTAAAGGAAACCAATGGTTTCACAGTAATCACTTCCTTGTCTTTTTTAGTATATTTCTATGTATGTATCTTGTCTTTTATTTTAGTGTGTATCTCTAAACACAATTGTTTCATTTTGCATGTCTTTTAGAGTTTCACATTAATAGAATCATATAGTATATATCAGTTTATGTATGAACCCTTTGATTCAACATTATATTTTTGAAATTCACCCATGTTTTTCAAATGCCATATATTTGTTCATTTTCCTTGCTGTATAATATTTTATCATGTAACTATAGTAAAATTTGTTAATCCATTCTATTGTTCATGGATACTAGGAATGTTCTAAATTATATATTTTATTATGAATAATGTTGATATGAACATTCTCATATAGACTTGCCTTTTGAAACACATACATATGCATTTCTGTTGGTTATGTACCTGGAAGTGAAATTCCTAGGCAATGGGGTAAACATAAATCTAATGTTAGGAGATCATGACAAACTATTTTGGAATTGGTTACACCATTTTACATTCCCATTGCAATAAAGGAATTTCTTTTGTCCCACAAAGTCACCAATGCTTTGTGTTGACAGTCTTTAATTTTAGTTACTCTAGTGGGTGTATATTGGTATCACATTATGGTGTTTATCTGTATTTCTTTAATTTCCAGAGAGGTTGATTATCTTTTCATTTGCATATTGGCCATTGGCTACGCTCCCTTGGAAAGTGCCTGTTTCAGTCCCTTGCACACATTTCTAATGGTTTATTTTTCTGTTGATTTGTAATTTTTTATATATTTCGGATATGAGCTGCTTGTTATATTTTTACAAACATCTTTTCCATCTGTGACTTCACTTTTGTAATGGTATTGTTTAATCAATGGAAGTTCTAATTTCAATATGGTCAAATTTATCAATCTTTTCCTTTGGGTTGGTGCTTTATATGTCCTGCCTAAGAAATTTCTTCCTATTCCAAGATCACGAAGATAATCTTATTAAAATTGTATTATCTTCTAAGCAGTTTGTGTTTTGTCTTTCGCCTCTATTTCTACAATCTACTAGCAGCACTTGGATATTTTGTAGTTTTGGAGTCAAGTTCAATTTTTTTACCTATGTGTGTTCAACAATGTCCCCGATATTTAATTAAAAAGTCTTACTTCTCTGAAGTGCCATTTGTGTCATGCATCAAGTGTCCATGTATGTTAGGGTTTCCTCGTGGGTTCTTTGTTCCTTTCCATTGATCTATTTGTCTATACTTGCCCATTATCATATTCTTAATTACTCTTAATTGCTGTTTTCTAATAAATTCATGTTATCTGTTTGAACAAGTCGTCCTTGGCTTTTTCAGTCTTCAGTGATTCTGTGTTAATTTTAGGATCATCTTGTTAAGATCTATAAAAAGATTTGTGAAAAATCTGTTCAGATTTTGTTTGCATCATATCTATCAATCTGTTTGATGAGGACTGGTATTTTTACAACATCAGATCTTCAGACAAATCCATAAATATATTATATTGCTTCATTATTCTAGGTCTTCTTTAATTATTCCCAATTAAGTTTTATAGTTTTATATATATACATATATATATATATCTTAAACATCTTTTGTTAGACTTATTTTTAAGTGTTTAATATATACTATTAAAATATTTTATGTGCAAAATTGTATCATTTCATTTTCTGTTTGTTACAAGTAAATAGAAATAAATTGATTTCTGTATATGACATTGTATCTAGCAAACTTCCTAAACTTTTTTATTAATTCTAATTATTTATTCATGCATGGTTTGGGATTGTCAATAAATAATAATAGTTTTCATTTCTCTCTTTCTGACCCCTACTTCTTTTTTCTTTACTGCATGAGCTAAGACTTCTACAAACTGAATAGAGAATAGAAAGCATATATCCTTGTCTTCTTACCAGTTTCAAAGGAAAATTTTTCAAATTTCCACCATTAATTATGCTGTTTCTTGTAGAGAGATATACTTTATCAAATTTTAAAATGTCACTTCTGGTCTTAGCTCATTAACTATGTATGCCTAGTCGTTTTCCATTATTGGAACATTAAGCTTGCTGGAGTTATTTATATCCTACTGCTCAAGGTCATCGTCAAGGTCTGATTTTTCACGCAAAAAAAATTTGCAACCTGTGGCATAAATGGGCACAAATGGATTAAGAGTGTTTCCCATGAATGGATGCTGAATTTTACAAAGATTATTTCTTCATCTCTTGAGGTGATCATATAATATTTCTTCTTTATTATCTTATTTTAGAAATATCATTGATCGATTTTTTAAATGGTAAACGCTTTGTATTTTGGGGGATAATTTGTGTGCTCTTTCTCTCTCTCTCTCTCCACACACACACACACACACACTCATACATACAAATACTTACAAATATCTACACAAGTACTTACAGATACACATGTAACTTGCTCTCTCACTCTCTGTACTTCTCTCTCTCTCTCTTTCTCTCTCTCTCTCTCTGTCTCTCCCACACACACACACAGTACATTCTAGCTCTTATATTCATTTCATTACTACTTTATTTTGGATTTTTGCATCCACTTTTTTGTGTAAGCTAGTCTCATAACTTCCCCTTTCTATGACATGCTTGCCAGGTTTTGATTAAGGTCACTCTTATTTCATAAAATACATTTGGGTATACTTCTTCTTTTTCTAATATTTGAAAGTGATTGTGTAAGACCTTAAATATTTGGCAGATTTCACTGCTTAAGTTTATTAGCATATAGTTGTAGGGTCTCTGTTTATAATTCTGAATTATATTATAGTTTTAATTTATTTAATGACATATTATTTAAATTTTATACTTCTTTTATCAGTTTTATTAGGATGTATTTTTTGGAATTTATTTATATGATTCAAATATTCCAATTTACTGAAATAAAATTCCTCTGTCTTTAACATTCTGTTAGGCTCTTTTTAATATCTGCAGGATCTGTAGCAATATCTCCTTTCATATTTCCAATATTGGTTATTTGTGCTTCTCTCTCTCTTGCTCTCTAATTCTTTCTCTCTCTGATCAAGCACACAACTTTTAGATTTGTTAATATTCTCTACTGTATGTTCATTTTTCATTTACTTAATTTCTACTGTATCTTTATTATATATTTCTCCTACATTCTTTGGTTTAATTTATTGTGCTTTTTCTTCACTTATTCATTGCTTCCAGCCTTATTTTTCTAGTATATTATTTTAAAACTATATATTTCTCTCTCTAAACAGTCCTTTAGCAGCATCTACAAGTTTTAATAGGTATTGTTTTATCATCATTTAGTTTAAAATATTACCTGACTTCCGTTATGATTTCTTTTATGTCCTTCTAGTTATTTGGAAATCTATTTCTTATTTTACAAATATTTGGAGATTAGTTAATTATCTTTGTTATTAATTTCTAGCATAATGGCAATGTGTTTTCAGATAATACTAAGGAGGATTTTAATTTTTTGACATTGGCATTATGCACTGGCATTTGATCAATGCTTTTAAATATTTTATATTTTAAGGTCTTTTCTGACAGATCCAATAGCTGGAATCTTTATAAGTCTTTTTCTATTGTCCATATTAATATTTATTTTCTTTTGTACTCTCTTATAGTCTCAGTTTCCAAATTACATTTTATTGTATACAGACATTTTATTTGTAAAATTGCTTGTGCAAATAACATTTTGAGGACTATGATTATGTCATTTTCCTCTAGACGGGATTGATGTTTACTTCTGCCAGGCATCCGGGGCCACTAGCAACCTGGGGTCTCCTCCATCCAGTTTCCATGAACTGAGGTGAATCTAAACTGAGCACCTGAGAGAACCATAGCAACTCCTTGTTCATCCTTACTGCTATGATGCCACCCCTTTTGGAGCCCATTTAAAGCAAGGAGTTTTGCTCCTCCCTACCCCGGATGGCCCTGGACACCAATCACTGTTACTCAAGCTCAGGGAGGCTGTACTGCCCACCCTGTTCATGTTTCATCCATTCCTGCAAAATCTGTAAAAAATCCAGAGGAAAACTGGCCACAAATTACATACCTCTCCTCTCTGGCCTCTGTTCTTTCCTGTTTCTGGCTTATTCATTCTGTGCTATTGTTTGTTCTCCAATGCATTTAAATGGTTTTTAAGGAATTATTGTCTTGATTTCAGATTGATTTGTTTTCTTTGCAAGAGGACTAGCCTGAATTGTGTAAGCTGCCAACTACTAAAGGTAACATTCATATTCAGTCTTTATTTTTTTTAATTTTAAAGCTGTGAAAGTTACTTGCCTCTCAACATTCCCTCGTAAGAATAAAAAGAGGTTAATAAAGGAAGGTGCTATGATCTGATTGTTTGTGTTTCACCAAAATTCATATGTTGAAACCTGATCACCAAATTGATGGTGATAGGAGGTGATTTGGGGAAGCAATTAGGTCCTGAAGGCAGAGCCCGCATGAATGGGATTACTGCAGAGAGACTACAGAGAGCTGCCTGGTCCCTTTATAGTATATGTAGTATAAAGGCCCCATCTATGAACTAGAAAGTAGGCCCTTACCAGACACTAAATCTGCCAGTACCTTGATCCTGAACTTTCCAGTCTCCAGAACTGTGAGAAACAAATTACTGTCATTTATAAGGTACTCAGTGTGGTGTTTTGTTGTAGCTGTGCACATGGACTGAGGCAGAAGGCATCTGGAGTTCCCTGAGAAGTCCACTATAATTTCAGTAGCATTAAATGATTTAGTTTGAAAATTACTCAGATGTTAAATATAATTTATGGCTGGCACATCTACATTGTTAAAGTGTTTAAATCTCTTTTTCTTACTAAAAATTCAGTCTACCACATAAGTAAAAGTAATTCTGTTTATATATTTTCCACTGTAATTACTGGTAAGAGCTATAATCATTAAGTATAATTTAACATTAAACGAAATTGTACACAAAAGTAAATAGTAGCAGAATTACAGATTTAGGCTATCTGCTACTACAAAATTAAGTTTCAAATGTTCAAGCAAAGTCCACATGGTAGTTAGCACATATTCATAAGCATATAATGTATTGCCCATAAATCCAAGGGAGATTGTAAAATTCCTATACAAGATACAAATCCAACCATTTGTATTTCTTCCAAGATGTCACACTCTATTGAATTTTCTTTATGTCACATTCTGCTTTCTATAATAAGTCGTAGAGTCCATTAAATTTTGAAAAGAAGATAAGAATACAGAAAATAAGTTTACCTCTTAAATAATTTTGTGTTTACATTGTTGAATAAAGGCATTTTTGTTTGTTCCCAGAAGTTTTCTGAAAACAACAAAAATTTTACCGAAAACAATAGTAAGAATGAAAAACAGAGAAAATGATCCATATTCAAGGAATTAAGTTAATTCTCTCTATTCCAAAGCACATACAATAAGTTTAGCTGCCAAACATCATGGAATCGGGGCCAGGAGACAAACTCCTGAGAGTGAACTCACACCTCCTGGGACTCTAGCAGGTGCAGAATTGCTCCAAAATAAGTACCTTTGTCCAGAAAGACTTAACCTATGACTCTAACTAAAATGTCAAAATTTAGAGTATGGATGGGCAGCAGAAAAAGAAGAGATGGTCCTGTAAAGATTTGATTCCTTTAAATATTCACACATCACCCCAAAATGTCAGGGATCAAATCATGCTGTCACATTATTTCCACTACTGACCCCCTAGATTTCTAGCAGGGCAAAGATCACCAGAAGTGAACGGGTGATTAGAAGAAAGGGCAGCAAGCCCATACCCTGAAGAGCTTTGCTGTGAGCCACATCCTCCTCCTAAAGAAACTGATGTGCCCAAGATTTTAAAAAGTAATAAAATGAAACACTTGATGAAATGTTCAAGATCAAAAATAGTAACTGAATACAGTCATAGATCTCTCCCCTCTCCAGTGCTCCTCTACTAGTCTTTCTATTCTTCCAGAGGTTAAGGAATTCCATTTGAGGACAAGTCATAATCAGAAATAAACAAACACAAAATATGCAGAAAATCTGGAGGGAAAATGAGAAGAGGCAGATGAAAAAGAAAAATCAAATGGAAATTCGCCCATTGAAACATGAAAAGTCAGACAAATAAATAATTTCTATGCTCTCAAAGAAGTTACAGCTCTGAACTCTGTTCTTCAAAAAAAAAAAGGTCAATGAGCAGGTTCAAATATTCAAGGAGACTACAGAGATGAAAAGGGAGCTTAGGAGTTCACAAGAGAAAAGGAAGGAAAACATTAAAACGCAACAGAGACCAAAGCCAAATTAGTAGCCAAACATAATAAGCACAGACATTCACAAATGAGCACAGTCAAGAACATAATGAACACTATTCTGCAATTCACAGAAAAAAAAATAAAACAGAACAATGATTTCAAATTGAGTACAGAGATGATAACAGACAAAGAACATAGTAAAGATATCAACAACTATATCATTGCTATGATTTCCTGAAGAAAAGAACTGAATAAATAAAACAGATAATATATCCTAATCTAAAACATGAGAACACTATCCTGGAAAAAAATGGCCTTAATCTGCACATCAAAGAAGTAGATCATGTTCCAGGAAAAACTGATGCAATAGAATTGGCACTGAGACATACCCTCAGTAAGGTACTGAACTACAAGGACAAAGAAAAAATCGTAAGACATCCAGGTAACAAAACAAAAATCATATGCTAGGTCAGCCTCTCACTAGAAGCATTCATTGCTAGAAAATAGTATAATAATGCAACCAAATTTATATAAAAGGAAGATAGGGTGACCCTAGAATTGCATATCTAGATGGGTATTAATTATTAATCATTGTGTTTTAATCTACAGACTTTATTCAGGTATCTCCAATTGTTCCAGTATTGTTCTTTATTGCAAAAGAAATCTGGAATCATGTATCGCATTTTATTGCCAGGTATCTTTAATCTCTTACAGTTCTACCACCCTTTTTTTGCAATTCTTTAAATTGATTTTTTTTTAAGAGAAAGTCTTTAAAATTAGGTTGCTTGATGTTTTACTTGGACTGGGATTATGTACTTTTGACAGGAATACTACAGACACCATCTTAGCCAAGTGAGCAGATTAAAACCACTGATAATGGGACAAATTCACATCATGTTCCTATTTATCTAATGAACAGAGAACAAGAAACCCAGATTTTGAAAACTTAATTCCTCAGATATATGGCCAGGAGTTTGAGACCAGCCTGGGCAACATGGCAAAACCCTGTCTCTAGAAAAAGTGCAAAAATTAGCCAGGCATGGTGGCACACTCCTGTAATCCCAGCTACTTGGGAGGCTGAGGTTGGAGGATCACCTGAATCCAGAAGGTTGAGGCTACAGTGAGCCATTATTACACCACTGCACTCTAGCCTGGGCAACACAGTGAGACCTTGTCTCAAAGAAAAAAAAAAAAAATGAGAGAGAGAGAGAATAACAAACTCAAGTCCTGAAAACAATTCCTCAGAAATAGAATATAAAAGCATTGTTGGTTATTCTATTTTTAAACAAAACAAAGAATTATACATAGTAGAAGTAACTTCCTGTCACACTGCCATCCCCTCAAGTTCATTTATATTAATGATTTGCTATTAATGATTTGGAAATTCAAATCAAAGGAAGTTGCTATTAATGATATGGTGAATATTTGTCACACCTTTTTCTGTGATTTTACATAGATAGAGAAGACCTAATTGCGTTGCTTTTTGGCAGAGGAGATGAATATATAAACATAATTAAACTGCATATTTTGTTCTGTGGTTTGATTAATATATTTTAGAGTGTTTCTCATAAGAGCTCACAGATACCTCATTAAAATCTGATGAATAAAATTCTATGGTATACATAAAGCATAATTTATTTAACTATCCTTAAGTTGATAGACATTGTAGGTGACCTTCAACTTTTTAGTATTTCAAATAATGCTCCAATAAGCCCTCTTGTACATGCCTCTTCATGTACACATACAAATATTTTTTTGAATAGACACCTGGAAATAGAAAATTTGAAATCTATAACATTTTGATTTTTTTATCAATTCTGCCAAATCATTCTCTAAATTAATTCATTTTATGCTCTTCCTAACTATAAAAAGAGACTGTTTATACTTAATATTAATAATTTTAATGTTTACTAATATATTGGCAAACAAAAACCTTGCTATTGATTGCCAGAGAAATTGTGCTCTCTTAAATTTATTGGTCACTTTTATAATCCTTCCATTAATTGCCCATTTTGTCCTTTGCATATTTTAATGTGCATATTCTTCTACTTGATTTGTAAGTTGCTCTTTACGCTTCTTTGCATATTATTTATGGTACTAAGGTTGCCAATGCATGTTCTCCCAAGTGTAGACTATCTTTTATTCAAGCACACCCTACACTAGATTGCTGGAGGAAGCTTAGAAAATCAAAAGTCCCAATGTCATGATTTTACCCAAGGGAAACCTAAGACCTACAGACAGAGGCATATTAATTTATTATGATTTATAAAACTAAAGCCTTAACATTATAGAAGAATGCCAAAAAAAAATTATGGGATAGTGGAGAAAAGAAATTTGGAATTTACATTTTGTCAAAAGACCTGAGTTGGAGCCCAATCTGAGCTAATAATGGACTGTTCTTGGAAATAATATTGGGCAAATACTTTAAATCCCTTGAAAGAGAATTGAACTTGGAATCTAAAGGCACAGGTTTGAGACTTGGCTCTACTACTTACTAGCTGTGTGCACTTGTTGCAAATCATACTCCTCATTTGTAAAACAAGAACACAAATAGATGCCCACACATATTTCAAATCATTAATGTGAAACCCAAATGTTAGAAGTAAAAAAAGACTTTATGTCTTTCAAATATGACCTAAATACAGGTAAAACCAGAGATATATCACCCAAAGTCATATATACCTCTACCCCAAAATGGGTGATATACCTCTACCCCAAAAATAAACCATTAACTACTTCCCAATTACCAGCTCTAGTGAGATACAAAAACCAAACTTTTAATGCTATATACAAGATAACAAAGATTTCTGTTGTATAAAGATTCTCATCCTTCCCTGTCATTAATCTTCACAAATTCAATATTAATTTTTCAACAGGCCACATACACTTCAACTACTCTAAATTTCAATCATTTCTTATTATTAATTTTACAAGTAGTTTCAGTTTGCTTGGTTTAAAACATGAAATTAAAATGCCCAAATTTATTTTTGCTACCTATGATAGAAAAATATTAAAGACAAACATTATAGTATTAATAATTGTTTTGAATATTTTCATAAAAATTACCTCAAATTATAGAAGTTTATTATTTTAAATGAACTATAAGCACAACTATGTGGCACATAGCAGGCTGTCATCAAGTCTGTTATAATTGACTAAGAATTTGCTTTCCAGGTGATTTGAATCCTTTTTTTAGTACTTCTCAATGTAATCATTTCATCTTCTCAGAGAAAGATGTGTAAATGAAACTCATTATTACAGAATGCGTGCAAGGTCATCTAGTGCCTTTCTGCTGAAAAACTACAATAGTAAAATAAGACCATTAATAGAGACTCCATCACTTTGATGAGACTACAGATTGAAATTCACTCTCACATATATCTTATTTCTAATGGCCTCAGACCAATATGTGTTAATAAAGGCTAGGACTTCATTATCAATGTTAAAATAGTTGCTGAAAACTATTCAAATGCAGTAACTTTTTAATGCAGCTTTTTTAATAATAAAAAAGGTGTTAAATGCCTTGGGTATTTTATGCTTATATTTTACTGAAAATATGGTGAGAGAGTTAGTTTCTTAATTGCCATTAGCCAAAACATGAATACTCTAAATGTTCTCAATTTTAGTTTAGCAACACTAAGAAGATGTAAGAATTTGGTACAATATAAATAACTAAGAATCGTTTTAGCATAGGCTAAAGAAGACAGAAGCACGCAATCACTTAATCAGACACACACATAAATGCTCGCAAAAGCACGAAGACCCTGGCTTCCTTATAAGAGATCTAGTACCTCAGAAACATGCATAAAAAAGTAATGGTAAGTTACAATAAAGTCTTATAATTTGTTTCCCTTGATACATATTTGCTGCTCTTTGCTCTAATAATAATCCTATAATTCTATAATTTTACCATATTTATGTTTCATAAAATTCAGGCCATTTTTCTTCTGGTCACCAGTATTCATACAGTACATATAGAGGTTCCCATTTTAAAGCTAATGTGTATAATCTGAAGAAGCTAATCTTTGTATGATTTGCAGATGATGAAAAGTCATTACTGCGTGATTTCCATCACAAAGCTCCTGTCAGAGTGGCTTGCATCTCAATACAAGATTCTCAGTGAAAGACCCCATAAACAATGCTAATTTGAACATAAGTTTCAGAGAAGATTTTCTACTTTCAACAATGGCCATTTGATGGCTGGGCACTGTTGCTCACACCTGTAATCCCAGAACTTTTGGAAGTCAAGGCAGCTGAATCACTTGAGCCCAGGAGTTCAAGACCAGCCTGGGCAGCATGACAAAATCCCGTCCCTACTAAAAATAAAAAATTGAGCCAGACATGGTGGCCCACAACTGTAATCCCAGCTACTCAGGAGGCTGAGGCAACAGAATCGCTTGAACCGGGAGGCAGAGTTTGCAGTGAGCGGAGATTGCCCCACTACACTCCCGCTTGGGCAACAGAGCGAGACTCAGTCTTAAAAAAAAAAAAAAGGTCATTTGTTAAATTTTGCAGTCTTCTGGTTTTAAGTGTTTCTGCATTTCATGATTCTAGTGTCTAGGTTTTCTTCATTTAACACAAATTCAGAAATATCTTCACAACTAAAGACCGCAGGGTGGTGGACAAATTCCAAAATAAAAGAGTCACTAAGGGTAAGTCCACAATCTCTATTCTCTAGCTCAGAGACTACAAACGAACAGCCCATGGCCTAAAATTTTTTTCACCCAGTTTGTTAAAACGAAACAAAAAAAAAAGAATGTTACTCGTATTTTAAAATAAAATGTTTCACACAAAATATTAAGTTTCCCTGTAAAAGTGGAACATCTAGCCACTCACCAATCACTTAGTACCTCTAGCTAAGTGGAGGCTGAACCCTTCAACTGGAGCATGCGCACTTCCTGTCACTGAAGTCTGCACCATTTCCTATTGTACTAACGTGGCCCCTTTGCATCTGTCTTGACTTGCCTGGGCACTCTAGGGCTTTGGATCTGAGACCCCAAGCTGAAGATAAACAAAATTACCACACGCTTGAGGAGGTTGGATGAATATCAGCAATTTTGGTATCTACGGATCACTTTATGAAGTGATCCTCACTTTATAAAGACATCTGATGTATCAACATAAAACTGCTATCTACAAGATAAAAAGCAATCTTGGAAACTATGATTTTTCATAAAGATTTTTAGAAATGCAGTATTGGAACAAGTTCTTTCCAAGATAGGTGTTGGGGAGCTGGTGGTCTCCTCTGTTTGGGCTGGATACAGAGAAGCTCTGGGATCAGTGAACAGAGCAGAAAGAAATTAGCTAGATTAATACCCTTATAAGTTTTGCTATGCCAGAACCAAGATAAGCAGACCCAAGCAGGGTTATTAAGCCAAAAGAGCATATTGGGTCCACAATCCATGTGGATCAAGACACTAGGCAGCTGATTTATGAGAAAATTCCATGTGCCCCTTTGCCACTTTCTGGCATGTTTAAGTATGTTTAGAACAGTTAAAATATTGAAACAGAGAAGATGGCAGTTAAAATTATGGGTATCTCCAAACATGGTGATTCCCGCCCTCTTCTTCTTACCCTTGCCCCACATATGCCTGGCGACCTGGCTGCCCCCACATATCCCCACATTTGTAGACATCATGGCACCCTTCATTTGCATATTAAAAGGCTAGGGTAGGAAGACTAGTTTTTTTGCATGCCACATGAATGACATGCCTGGTGAAACCAATCCCCCGAACACTATGCAAATCAAACACAGCCTCCTCCAGCCTCTTCATGTACCTGGCTGGTATCTGGCAGGTGGGGTTTCCTCTTTCTGATTTGGAACCCCCCTCCCTCTGTCTCTGTATGAGGGAGCCTTCTTCCTTCCTTCTTGCCTATTAAACTCTTTGCTCCTTAAAACCAACATAAATACATACAATAAAATAAAATTAGGAGTGCCTCTTGTTTTCGTGTGTGTGTCACATAATATGTTTGAAGTTGAATTATTTTAGTTTTTATAATAATACCAGTTATTTTTATGGTAATTTATAATGCATAATATTATGAAAATGGTAAACTTTAGAAAGATTTCTGTCTGAAGTCCTTAAGAAAATAAATGCTAGGGCCAGGCACGGTGGCTCACTCCTGTAATCCCAGCACTTTGGGAGGCCGAAGTGGGTTGATCACCTCAGGTCAGGAGTTTAAGATCAGCCTGACCAATATGGTGAAACCCTGTCTCTACTAAAACTACAAAAATTAGCCGGGTACAGTGGCGTGCACCTGTACTCCAAGCTACTTGGCAGGCTGAGGCAGGAGTAATTGCTTGAACCAGGGAGGCAGAGGTTGCAGTGAGCCAAGATCACACTGCAGCACTCCAGCCTGGGCAACAGAGTGAGACTGTCTCAAAAAAAAAAGAAAGAAAGAAAGAAAAGAAATGGAGGAAAAGATGTCCTCCTTTACAATTGATGCCAGTTTTAGGATTGGTTTAGGCAATACTGCCCTTTTTCTTGGTATGTTAAAATATTATAACTAAGGTTATAGATTTCAGCCCATATAACCCGAGGAAGTGCTCTTTCTAGACAAGAAGAAATTACCCATCGTTTGGAGAGAAGTGAGTTTTTTCCCTCCCAGTAATGCTGATTTTGCTTCTCCAGAACTTTTTTTCATAGCCCTGAAAACCTTTTAAAGTAGAATTGAACTCGACCTGAAGACACACCTCTAAATGTTCATTGCATTGTCTCTTCTCACCACTCTTGACCTTTCTGAAATCTTCAAAATGGAGCTGTTGCCAACCACAACCTTTCTTCCAATATAGCTTCAACTTTGGACAGCAGAAGATCAGTTGCCCATTTCTGCTAGCCTGTGACTGAAGAAGTTGAGAGGCCAGATAAAAGACAAGAGGCACTTTTCCTTGAGGTGTCAGTGAGGTGTTTAAAATGAGCTGCAAAACTAGAGTACTCGAGTTTTGGGAGTCATTTGGGGAGAATTGGCCACCTTGCATTCAGTCATTCAGGTCACCTAGGCTGCTTTCCAGAATAAGAGGGAAGCTAGAGCTGAAGGTGACCACCCAGAGCTGGCAGCAAAGGAACCTATACACAATGAAGCCAGGTTATTACCATGGAGACTGTCATTGTGAGAGGTGACAACATGCTAGCAGCCCTCCCCGGCTCTGGGCGCCTCCTCAGCCTCCGCACGCCCTGGTCGCACTTGAGGGGCCCTTCAGACTTCAGCTGCTCCTGGGAGCCCCTCTCTGGGCTGGCCGAGGCCGGAGCCGGCTCCCTCTGCTTGCAGGGAGGTGTGGAGGGAGAGGCTGCAGGAAGGAACCAGGGCTGTCCACAGCGCTCGTGGGCTCGGCTGGCCCTGCACTCAGAGCGGCTGGCACCACCGGCCCCAGGCATGGAGGGGCTTAGCACCCAGGAGAGCAGCAGCAGAGGGTGCCCCGGGTCCCCCAGCAGTGCCGGCCTGCCTGTGCTGGGACACGCTGGAATTCTCACCAGGCCTCAGCTGCCTTCCCGCGGGCAAGGTTCGGGACCTATAGCCCGCCATGCCCGAGCCTCCCCCACGGGCACCTTGGCTTCTCAGACGGGGCCTGGTCGATGCACCCAAGGGCTTAGGAGTGCAGGCGCCCGGCCCTGGACTGGCTAGCAGCTCTGCCCATAGCCCACTGCCCTGGCAGGTGATCCCCTAGGCAAAGCTAGCTGGGCTCCTGAGTTGAGTGGGGGCTTGGAGAACTTTTCTGTCTAGCTAAAGGATTGTATATGCACCAATGGGCACTCTGTCTAGCTCTGGGTTTGTGGATGCACCAACCAGCACTCTGTATCTAACTAATTGGGTGGGGACTTGGAGAACTTTTGTGTCTAGCTAGAGGATTGTAAATGCACCAATCAGCACTCTGTATCTAGCTGAAGGTTTATAAATGCACCAGTCAGCACCCTGTCAAAACGGACCAATCAGCTCTCTGTAAAATGGACCAATCAGCAGGATGTGGGTGGGATCAGATAAGGGAATAAAAAAGCAGGCTGCGGGAGCCAGTAGTGGCAACTCGCTCAGGTTTCAGTCTATACTTGGTTCTTTTGCTATTTGCACTAAATCTTGTTGCTGCTCAGTCTTTGGGTCTGTGCTGGATTATGAGCTGTCACTCTCACTGCGAAGGTCTGCAGCTTCATTCCTGAAGCCAGTAGACCACGAACAACTCCACATGTGCCCCTGGTGCAGCCTTGAGAGCTGTAACACTCACTGCAAAGGTCTGCAGCTTCACTCCTGAAGCCAGTGAGACCACAAACCCACCAGAAGGAAGAAACTCCGGACACACCTTCTTTAAGAACTGTAACACTCACCACGGGGGCCCTCGGCCTCATTCTTGAAGTCGGCGAGACCCAGAACCCACCCATTCCGGACACAATTGCAATTATATTTTTTGCATCCATGCAGGAAGGTTGCATTGTTACTAACATTGGGTCAATAAAAGGAAATTAATTTGTACAATATAGGAGGGTAAAATCTACATTTGGAGTAAGAGGATTAAAAAGGGGAAAACTTAGATCCCAGAACTAAAGTATATTTACCAAGTGACCCCACTCCAGAGAAAAATCCTGCATTCTGGGGAGATGCATACCTAGGAAAAACTGGACACAAAAGTTAGGATGACTTTTTTTCAGGGGCGTCTGGGAAAGAGTTCTTCATATTCTTACTTACAAGCAACAGGTGGTAGACATGACTTTTTTCAAGTCCTTTTGGGGGACCTGAATTTAACACTCCAGGATGAAATTTACCTCTTTCCCCCAGAGGACCATCAACAAACAGGAACCCCATGTGGTTCTAAAGACACAAAAGGCAGGTCTTTCTGACTTCATTTTCACTGAATACTCTTCTATTGAATTTGATGTTCCCTCTGTCTAAATCCTGTTTACTCTCTGGCTGGCACTTCCTCCACCTTCACAGTTTATATACACTATACAATTTATACTTCACCTCTTTATATACACTGTACTTGATCTGCAGCATCAAAAGTGGGTTCCCTCCCTTGATTCAGAATCTCAGTATCTTGTTTAGTTCCTTTATATGACATATCACAAATTGTCATAACTTTTTGGTTTTGGGTTTCCTTCTCTACTCCATCCCTGCTACTACATTGCTAGTGCTGGGAAACTGCGGACCACGTTGGTTTATTTCAGATCTGTATCGCCTGGATACCTTGCATAGTGTCTGCCACAATCATTACTCTATAAATTTTTGTTGAATACATGTTTATAGGTGGGCCAAGAATAATTGCTCTAATATTCAAGTTCTTCAACGAAACCTAGATAAAATGAAGTGAAACAATTTCTTTATGGAAGGATTCTTATTGTCAACTGTTAATCTCAAAGAAGAGTCTATAGTTTGCCTTTTTTTCCTTAGATTTATTTCATCATGAAACTACTTTTTCATGGTACACCTGTTAACATCAGCTAGATCTGCGTTCAGGATCTCTTCCCCAAAAACATCAGTTAGCCAATGGACTGGAGCAGCATCTTAGACAAAAATGCCGTTCAAGTCAAAAAGGGTGATCCACTTGGCTACCATAGCCCAAATATACATAGCTTCATGCGCATCCAAAATCATTTTCTGCTTTTGTTTATCATACAATCTTCTAACTTGTAATTTATGTGAAAATCTTTCTAGAAATGGGAGCCCCATGCCGCCAATAACTCTGTTTTCCCAGTTAAAAATAACCCTCTTGTAAATCAATAAACTGGCATTTAGATTTATAAATTACAAATCCATCTTCTATGAATTTGACAAGAAAAAACTAAACTTTACTAGATGAAATCATGACAAATAAGTTATTTGATGCTCAAAAACCAAGAAACAGAATCTCATTCAAAATATAATACCACTGATCAGCCTGCTGGCTGAATCTGAGTTTATCTGCAATTACCAAAAATTTGAAAAGTAGCCACGTAAAATTATCCTAGAACCCAAAAATATGTTACAGAACATTGTTATTGGTTTCCTTCAGATCTCTGTTGGGCATGGTCCTTTGTCTTGAAGGAAATACCAATCAGTGATAAATTAATTCATGCATTCATTTATTTATTTGCCAAATATCTATGGAATACTTTCTATGGGTCACATTTATTCTACATGTTGGAGATGCAATGAGGAGTACTTGCTGTCAAGTAGCTCAGAGACAAAAGAAGACAGACCAAAACATGAAATAAAATCAATTTTTTTGAGACAGAGTCTCACTCTGTTACACAGGCTAGGGTGCAGTGGCACAATCTCAACTCACTGCAATCTCTGCCTCCTGGGTTCAAGTAATTTTTCTGCCTTGGCCTCCAGAGTAGCTGGGACTACAGGCATGTGCCACCACACCGGACTAACTTTTGTGTTTTTAGTGGAGATGGGATTTCACCATATTGGTCAGGCTGGTCTCAAACTCCTGACCTTGTGATCCACCTGTCTCTGCCTCCCAGAGTGCTAGGATTACAGGCGTGAGCCACCATGCCCGGCCAATAAAATCAAATTTAAATTAAAACACCCTCCCTAACAAGTGCCATGATAAAATTTGTTTCTGGTACTGTGGAATGCATGGAAAGGCATCTTTGAAATCAGGGAGAATAGGACCTTGGAAGTACTAACCCTTGTAGGGACAGATATCACAGCGTCATTCAATGCTGCAGAATACATATCAACTATCTGTCAAATATTGAATTCCTCCAAGCAATGGAACAAAGTATAATCACCAGTCAAGAAGCACTACTTTAAACTAGTTGCCTTCAAGAGTGTGCTAGAGGTCAACTGAAAACACTGACATTGGAGAGCATAAATACTTACAGGATTTGTGCTCTGCCTACTTTTTTGGGTGTTATGTATGCTTTCTAGTTATTACATTACATCTACTGAGACAGTGTACCTGGATTATGTAAGCAGGGTTTACAAGTATAAAAGTGTCTTTAGAGTTACCATGTAATATCATTTGAAGACTGGTTCTCATAATGAAAATGTTATTACTTGACATTCTTATGTGAGAAACCACCAAAAATGTTCTCCTAGAATTTAATACCAAGAAAATAATGTCTCTCCAGATGAACACATATTTGCTTTTCTTATTATAAAAACTTGTGATTCATCGTGTGTTGTTTCCCTTCTGTCAAGAGGAAGAGAACAGAAACATGTAGGGTTTCGTTGTTGTTGTGACTATCTCTCTATAAATCCCAGTACAAATATTTTCCTCTTTCTAAATTATTTCTGATCATGATTGGTATTCTGTTTAAGCCATTTGTTCCTTTATATATTCAAACACCACAAACTTAATTAAAACCTCTTTTGAAGTAAAAAGTATCCTAAATTATTAATCAATAAATAAATGAACAGGCAGATGAATGGATGGATAGGTAGATGGTTTCACAGGTAAAAGTCTTCATTCTTCATAAAAATTTAGATCCTCAAATATAGTCAGTGCTATATTATGTTTTTGCACATGTTTCTAAACAATAAAAATAATACTTATTAACTAAATAGTAAGCAACATTTTATATCCAAGAATGTGCTTAGTTTTTAAATGATTCATTCAAGTCACCAGGATGTACATATTTGCATCTTTTAATGACAGCACTAGTGAGTTAATATTTCCTAATTCCGTTGGAACAGTACTTGGCATAGACACAATGCTACATATATGCCTGTTACATAAATTATTTTATAAAATATTACAAATGGATGCTAAAACTTCAGAATGTTGAATAATTTAGTTATAATAGTGCATGCTTGACTAAGGAAATACAAGTGTTCCAAGAAAAAAAAAAAATTGTAAATATTTTAAAACACATATTAACATCCCTTGAACAAAATTTCAACCAAGCATCATTGCCTTTTATGTGTTATAATATTAATAGTTTTTAAAATGTGCCTTAGGATAGAACTGACATCAATAGACCAAAACTCCCTGAAAGAACCTGAAAAACACCTTCTACTGAATTTGAAACATAAAAAGCTGGTTCATTCTGATCTCCAGGGATAGAGTACAAGCCAGTACACAATGTTCAACTGTTTATATTGATATTAATAATACATGAGTAGATGAATGATTTAACCACATATCAGGGCATACTTAACACTTGAAGAGGTAAATGTGGGACAAATGAAAAGAAAACACAATCTCCCAGGCTCTGAATACCACAGTGGCTCTTTCAGGAGCCTCTGGATGAAAATAACATGTCAAGGGCAGAAAAGAATCAAGATTCTCCTGAGAGTAGTCTACAGATTTTTCCATCTTAGGGGACAGCTGTAAGAATGATAACATTTGAACAAAAAAGAAATTAAACAAGTGACTTTATTTTAAAAATTGAAGCGAGACTTCTCTAAGACTCATTTCCATGCAAGGGCAGAATAACTATAAAGTTAGACCCAAAGGAGCTTCCTACAACTCATTAAATAGAAGCACCACCTGGGCTCTATCGGGAAATGAGAACACCAAGCTCCAGCTAGAAACTGAAGAGGCTAGACACCCAACTGGTATCAAGTTTTTATCCCAGTGGATCACAAAGTATTGGCAATATCCCTGCCTGCCCACATGCATTAAATTCTAACAGGGGTAGAATTTAAAAGGGGTCCTTCCATTTAGTTTCCACAAGAACTTCCACATGCAGGTAATTCTCTAGCTTTGCATTTGAACCTAGTTTGATATACATCACACATTCCGGTATATGTCATATATTGTGGTATGCATAATTCATTTGGATAGTGCACACCTATGTAAAAGGTTCTATACCTGTAACACTGACTGTGTTAATGAAGGCAATCTCTGGTGTCATATACTAAATGAAAAAGTTGCTAAGAAAGCAAAGACAGAAGCAAATTCTAAAATGTGCACTTCTCAGACTAAAAACATTTTATTCTGCCTAATAAAACAACATTCTGCTTAAGACAGGAGACTAAACAGATCTCTTATCTACCACTTATTTAGCTGTGATGGGACCTCAGTTTCTGCATCTATAACATGGGAATAATAATATCTACCCCACAGGAGTAGGTATGGAGTTTAAAGAGGGACAACTTGTGTTCAACTTTACAAACATGCCCTAAAACAGTGCTATCCAGTAAAATATAATGCTGGCCACAAATGTAAGCCACATATATAATTATAAATATTCTACTAGCCACATTTAAAAAAACATATATGAGGGCTATAAAAGGTTAAAAAGAGCAAAGACAATACCAAAAAGAGGCAATTAACTTTAATAATATGTCATAAATCCAATATTTCTACAGCATTATTTCAGCATGCAATCAAAATTAAAAATTATTGAGACATTTTACTTTTTTTCTACAAAATATTTGATATCTGATGTGTACTTTACACCTGTAACACATCTCAACTTGGTCTAGCCCCCTTTCGAGTATTTAATGGCCACATGACTAGTGGCTATTATATTGAACAGGGCAACAAATATTTACAGTATTAATTACTTTAAGAGTATTCAGATTACTACTACTTGGCATTATTGAAGCAATTCATCTATTACAACATTCCTAAGCAACGTTTATTACTATTCACGGAATCATGAAATAAGTTTAAATAACTTAAAAAATATTACAGATTCTAGTGAGGCTATGAGAGCTGATGAGTATAAAAGAAGATATGCATCTTAACATGTAAAGAAAAACAACAGAAGATTATCAGAGAGCACAGCAAATGTTCAATGGAAAAACAAACAAACCCAAACAAGCCAACTCTGGATGGACATGGAAGAAATTCTAGATACAGTGCATATTTTAAGAAAAATTTAAAAGAAAATACAGGATCTAAAACTATAAAACATAGGTTTAAATTTTTACTTATAGCCAACAGAGTGGAAGTTATTAATGAAAATCTTTGTTTATTATCCAAAAAATCCAGATAAATGTAAAAGCCTTTGCAGTGCAACTTGGATGTACAGTTTTGAATTAAGCAAGATCAGAATTGTACAAGAGCTTCTAGAACAGAATGATTTTCTGAGCCAGAGAGTTTCTTTGGGGAAAAAAATATAACCTGAGTTGTAAGAGATTGATGCCTCAAGGAATATGTAGGCCTTGTTATCAGATTCCTAGGGAGAAACCTCACAAGAGACGGAGGCCTTCCTGGGGCTCTCTGATGAGCCCATCCCCTAAATCCACAATGCATTCTATCTCTTACTCAGTTCCCTTTCTGGCAAACCCCTAATTATGCTTCGGGTATCAACCTAGCCTTCCCTTCCTTTAGGAAGCTTTCTCTGACCCTAAAAGATCCAGACAGATTCCTATGACATCCTCTTTTTACCTTCATGTTAGTTCTTAGCACAATGTATTTCAATTCCAAGGATACTTGCCTATTTCTCTATTTTTACTGCATTTTTCCAAATTTTCTTTTTGAAACTTTTTCTTAATTACTTTCTGTCTAATGATCTTACCATTCTCTGTGCTTTCAACCAGCCCACGTATGCTTATGGTTTCTAAATTTATACTTGAAACTTGCTGAAATTCTCCACTTTTATACATACAAAACTGAAATGATCAACACATCCTTTAAAAACCAACTCCTCTTCCTGAAATGTGATTTCTTTTCATAGCTTACTGTTATTCTGGTCTCAAAGGACATCTCGAGTTTATTCTTGGCTTCTTCCTCTCCCTATACCACCACGTCAAAACATGGCCAGTCCTGTAGGTAACCCCACCAACATGTCTCTAGAATGCATTTCCATTTTTATTATTGAGAACCTCATTAGTTCCTACTAATATATCTTCTGTCTCTCCAATCCAGGAATCTCTCCTACCCAAGTCCCCTGACACATTGCTGTCAAATGTTCTAAATGCATATGTTTGTTCATGCTAATCCTCTGTTCAAATTTCTTGACTTTATCCTAGCATATTAAATCTTACCCTCTAATCCTTGCTTTCTAAATCTCCATATTCTGGGCCCAAGCTATTGTTTGAGCCTTCTTTTCTACAATTACTCTCCACTAATCAAATGTTCCAGCCAAACTAATTTTCTGTTCCTCCAAGTAGTTCCTGTGCTTTTTCTGTTTCATTTTCCCCCGTCTGCTTGGGAGGGCATTGCTACATAGTCTACACCTCCTACAAAGTCCCATATTTTCACTGATCTTTGTTTTAAAAGTGATGTTTTTCTTCACTTGAACCTCCACCTCTTTTTTTTTTTTTTTTTATATACTTTAAGTTCTAGGGTACATGTGCATAACGTGCAGGTTTGTTACATATGTATCCTTGTGCCATGTTGGTGTGCTGTACCCATCAACTCGTCAGCACCCATCAATTCGTCATTTATATCAGGTATAACTCCCAATGCAATCCCTCCCCCCTCACCCCTCCCCATGATAGGCCCTGGTGTGGGATGTTCCCCTTCCCGAGTCCAAGTGATCTCATTGTTCAGTTCCCACCTATGAGTGAGAACATGCGGTGCTTGGTTTTCTGTTCTTGTTATAGTTTGCTAAGAATGATGGTTTCCAGCTGCATCCATGTCCCTACAAAGGATGCAAACTCATCCTTTTTTATGGATGCATAGTATTCCATGGTGTATATGTGCCACATTTTCTTAATCCAGTCTGTCACAGATGGACATTTGGGTTGATTCCAAGTCTTTGCTATTGTGAATAGTGCCGCAATAAACATACGTGTGCATGTGTCCTTATAGCAGCATGATTTATAATCCTTTGGGTACATACCCAGTAGTGAGATGGCTGGGTCATATGGTACATCTAGTTCTAGATCCTTGAGGAAATGCCATACTGTTTTCCATAATGGTTGAACTAGTTTACAATCCCACCAACAGTGTAAAAGTGTTCCTATTTCTCCACATCCTCTCCAGCACCTGTTGTTTCCTGACTTTTGAATGATTTCCATTCTAACTGGTGTGAGATGGTATCTCATTGTGGTTTTGATTTGCCTTTCTCTGATGGCCAGTGATGATGAGCATTTTCTCATGTGTCTGTTGGCTGTATGAATGTCTTCTTTTGAGAAATGTCTGTTCATATCCTTTGCCCACTTTTTGATGGGGTTGTTTTTTTCTTGTAAATTTGTTTGAGTTCTTTGTAGGTTCTGGATATCAGCCCTTTGTCAGATGGGTAGATTGCAAAAATTTTCTCCCATTCTGTAGGTTGCCTGTTCATTCTGATGGTAGTTTCTTTTGCTGTGCAGAAGCTCTTAAGTTGAATTAGATCCCATTTGTCAATTTTGGCTTTTGTTGTCGTTGCTTTTGGTGTTTTAGACATGAAGTCCTTGCCCATGCCTATGTCCTGAATGGTACTACCTAGGTTTTCTTCTAGGGTTTTTATGGAATTAGGTCTAACATTTAAGTCTCTAATCCATCTTGAATTAATTTTCGTATAAGGAGTAAGGAAAGGATCCAGTTTCAGCTTTCTACTTGTGGCTAGCCAATTTTCCCAGCACCATTTATTAAATAGGGAATCCTTTCCCCATTTCTTGTTTCTCTGAGGTCTGTCAAAGATCAGATGGCTGTAGTTGTGTGATATTATTTCTGAGGACTCTGTTCTGTTCCATTGGTCTATATCTCTGTTTTGGTACCAGTACCATGCTGTTTTGGTTACTGTAGCCTTGTAGTATAGTTTGAAGTCAGGTAGCGTGATGCCTCCAGCTTTGTTCTTTTGACTTAGGATTGTCTTGGCAATGCAGGCTCTTTTTTGGTTCCATATAAACTTTAAAGCGGTTTTTTCCAATTCTGTGAAGAAACTCATTGGTAGCTTGATGGGGATGGCATTGAATCTATAAATAACCTTGGGCAGTATGGCCATTTTCACGATATTGATTCTTCCTATCCATGAGCATGGTATGTTCTTCCATTTGTTTGTTTCCTCTTTGATTTCACTGAGCAGTGGTTTGTAGTTCTCCTTGAAGAGGTCCTTTACATCCCTTGTAAGTTAGATTCCTAGGTATTTTATTCTCTTTGAAGCAATTGTGAATGGAAGTTCATTCCTGATTTGGCTCTCTGCTTGTCTGTTAGAGGTGTATAAGAATGCTTGTGATTTTTGCACATTAATTTTGTATCCTGAAACTTTGCTGAAGTTGCTTATCAGCTTAAGGAGATTTTGGGCTGAGACAATAGGGTTTTCTAAATACACAATCATGTCATCTGCAAACAGGGACAATTTGATTTCTTCTTTTCCTAACTGTATACCCTTTATTTCTTTCTCTTGCCTGATTGCCCTAGCCAGAATTTCCAACACTATGTTGAATAGGAGTGGTGAGAGAGGGCATCCCTGTCTTGTGCCAGTTTTCAAAGGGAATTTTTCCAGTTTTTGCCCATTCAGTATGATATTGGCTGTGGGTTTGTCATAAATAGCTCTTATTATTTTGAGGTATGTTCCATCAATACCGAATTTGTTGAGCATTTTTAGCATGAAGGGCTGTTGAATTTCGTCAAAAGCCTTTTCTGCATCTATTGAGATAATCATGTGGTTCTTGTCTTTGTTTATATGCTGGATTACATTTATTGATTTGCGAATGTTGAACCAGCCTTGCATCCCAGGGATGAAGCCCACTTGATCATGGTAGATAAGCTTTTTGATGTGCTGCTGAATCCAGTTTGCCAGTATTTTATTGAGGATTTTTGCATCGATGTTCATCAGGGATATTGGTCTAAAATTCCCTTGTTTTGTTGTGTCTCTGCCAGGCTTTGGTGTCAGGATGATGTTGGCCTCATAAAATGAGTTAGGGAGGATTCCCTCTTTTTCTATTCATTGGAGTAGTTTCAGAAGGAATGGTACCAGCTCCTCTTTGTACCTCTGGTAGAATTCAGCTGTGAATCCATCTGGTCCTGGACTTTTTTTGGTTGGTAGGCTATTAATTATTGCCTCAATTTCAGAGCCTGCTATTGGTCTATTTAGGGATTCAACTTCTTCCTGATTTAGTCTTGGAAGAGTGTAAGTGTCCAGGAAATTACCCATTTCTTCTAGATTTTCTAGTTGATTTGCATAGAGGTGTTTATAGTATTCTCTGATGGTAGTTTGTATTTCTGTGGGGTCGGTGGTGATATCCCCTTTATCATTTTTTATTGCATCTGTTTGATTCTTCTCTCTTTTCTTCTTTATTAGTCTTGCTAGCGGTCTGTCAATTTTGTTGATGTTTTCAAAAAACCAACTCCTGGATTCATTGATTTTTTGGAGGGTTTTTTGTGTCTCTATCTCCTTCAGTTCTGCTCTGATCTTAGTTATTTCTTGTCTTCTGCTAGCTTTTTAATGTGTTTGCTCTTGCCTCTCTAGTTCCTTTAATTGTGATGTTAGAGTGTCAATTTTAGATCTTTCCAGCTTTCTCTCGTGGGCATTTAGTGCTATAAATTTCCCTCTACACACTGCTTTAAATGTGTCCCAGAGATTCTGGTATGTTGTATCTTTGTTCTCATTGGTTTCAAAGAACATCTTTATTTCTGTCTTCATTTCGTTATGTACCCCGTAGTCATTCAGGAGCAGGTTGTTCAGTTTCCATGTAGTTGAGCGGTTTTGATTGAGTTTCTTAGTCCTGAGTTCTAGTTTGATTGCACTGTGGTCAGAGAGACAGTTTGTTATAATTTCTGTTCTTGTACATTTGCTGAGGAGTGCTTTACTTCCAATTATGTGGTCAATTTTGGAATAAGTGCGATGTGGTGCTGAGAAGAATATATATTTTATTGATTTGGGGTGGAGAGTTCTATAGATGTCTATTGGGTCCACTTGGTGCAGAGCTGAGTTCAATTCCTGGATATCCTTGTTAACTTTCTGTCTCGTTGATCTGTCTAATGTTGACAGTGGAGTGTTGAAGTCTCCCATTATTATTGTATGTATGAAACTCCCTCTCTTAATGTGTATTATCAAGTTCCACATTGACTTGGTTAATAGTTTCTAGTCAATCTGAAGGTCTTTGAAGATGGGATTCTGTCTTGGTTTTCTTAGTATCACCTACAACGCACCGACCTTGAGCAAAGCAGTAAGAATACAAAAGGAGGAAGAAAATCCCCCCAGATAATGTTTCTGAGGGTGTCCCACTGTGAATTAGAGGCAAATTGGAAGATTCTAGTTATGCTTTGGGAAGAAGAAAAATCCAATATAGGGTAGGCTTCTTGAATTTGTGAGGAGTTTGGAATATTCAATCACAGAGAAGTTTAGTAGATAAATAGTGGGGGAAATGTCAATTATTGAATCACCCAATACTTATTAAATGCCCACTGACATCTTCCAGATATTTCAGATGCAGAAAGCAGTTCCAAATGGACAAAGCACTTCACTATCTGAACTATTTAAAAACCCATTCTAAGTGACTGTAATGTGGAAACATTTCTCTTGTGTTAAAAAAAGATCCACAAAACCATCTTCACTTGTTTACCAAGCTGAGAACCTTCCTGGAGTTGAAAAGGAAGTATAATAACTCAAAAGTACTGAGCAATTGAACTCAACTCACCTTTGAATGTTTTTTATTTTTAGCAGTTTTTCTGTCTTAGGCACACAAAAAGTGCAAACCTGCTTAGAGAAAAGACTATTGACTTGCAAATAAGGAATAGGCAGTTTGATAATAAGAAAAACAAAATGCAAGTAAAACAGCAAATGATATTACAAATTCATTGAAAATGTCAACTCTAAAAGGAATCATGGCTTGAAGTCATAACAGATGCAAGTCATTTTAATAATCTAAAAAGCAATATCAGAGATGGCTGGAGAGAAAACCAAAATAACACACGATACCTGAAGAAAATATTTAATTATTGTGATTGTTTAGAATTGTAAGAAAAATCTCTTTTGCTGATCTGAATGTTCTCAGTAGACAAAATTGCATTCTTTCAAAAAAATTAATATAAATCTCAAACATGTGAATTTTTTTCTTATAATGTAACATAAAAATTCCAGAATGGTTTATGTGCTTTTTTCCAAATCACCCAGATCTTTCAAACAATAAGACAAAAGTACATGTACCCATGCTTAAGCCGACTATTCCTCAAGAGCACAAATTTCAAAAAAAAGTAATTTAGGGTCAAACAATCTCCATACTATAAGCAAGACATCCTGTGTGTTTTTTATATGTACTGGCCATATATGGTACAATAAATTATTATGACAAAGTAAATATGAATTATGCATGACATGAGCCCTTTCTATTACTCTAGCCTCATCTTCTATTACCTCCAAAATATTCTTACAGTCTAACCACATTTAACTGCTTATACTCTAACATCCCCAGATTCTCCTAGCTTACTATGCCGCTGCTTAGTAATATGATTTTTCTTTCTGGCACTCTGTTCCCAATTTGACCACAAGGGAGGCAACTACTCATCCTTTAAGACTGAATTCAAATATCATCTCCTCTCGAAAGCCTTTCTTGTTCATTCCCAATGCTAGCAGACATCTCCTATGCAATCCATTGGTAATCGTCATATTGTATTCTAATTATTTAAATCTCCTTGAGACCAGAGACTATGTCTTATTTTGTCATTCTGAGTTTCTTGTCTTGTGAGCTGCAGTACACAACACTGTGTCTGGCTCCTATTGGATCATTGAATGAATGGTGGGCAAGTATCTATCACTGCCACTAGACTATGAATTCCTTGAGGTTATGGCTTTGTGCTATTTATCGCAGTAGCCACAAAATTAACATAGTACTCACTGTAACATAGCCCTCAGTAAAATGTTGCAATGACTTGCCTTGCAATCAAGATGACAAGGTGTAATGAGCTAGGGCCTAAGGTTTAACCTATTATTTTTCAATAGTAGAGAAACATAGATCTGCATACCTATACAGAAAGAAAACACAACATATACAAAGATTGCTATTCTTCTTAATATAAACTCCTTTTTGCAAATTATTGTGTTACCATTTATTTTCTGGAAAATCTCAGAAACATGTTTCTTTATAGAAGAATCTCTCAGTAAAAAAATACAAGTTACACCATAAATTTTGACCACCATGGATACCATTCTCATAACGCAAGAAATAAAGGAAACAAAAAAAAAGAAAAGCTGTTATTTTAAAACTTAGTCAGATTTTAAGCAATGTAATATTATATGAAAGTCAGTACAATATAGTGGGCTCTAGGGTCAAAAATGCCAGGGTTGGAATCTCAGCCCTATGCCTCATATATATGCTAGTCACCCTCAAGTTTATTTAACTTCTCTGTGCCTCCATTTCCTCGGCCATAAAGTGAGAAGGAAAGTGATAGTGCTTTCCTCATAGCAATATTGTGAAGATTAAATTAGTTAAGGCTTTTGTAAAGTGCTGTGTCTGTCTGCAACACAAAACATGTTCAATAAATGTAAGTGATTGTGATGTATACAGAGGTCTTTAATAATAGGGGTGAAATTCCATCCTTTCCAGTGTGAACAGATAAAAGGTCCAAAATCCTCACACATGACGTGACTAAGCAAAGAAGATCTGAATTGTTACAGTTCTTATGAAATAAGCACCTCCATGGCCTTCAAATTTCTTTATTAGGCAAAGCACCTGGAAGCTGCAAGACTCTGTGGAACAGGATGCCCTTTGCACAACAAATGAAATTTGAATACATCTAATTCCGTCGCAGGTATTAAGAAAAAAATTGCAAGCAGAAAATATTGTTATATTATAGCACACGTATTACTACCCATACATGTACCCAGATCAAAAACACTGCCATCAGTTATTAATGACTATTCTATTTAAAATTCTTCATTGTGCTATCTATTGATACTCACTATTACAGTTAAGAGTTTTTCTAACTAAAGAAAACCTTTATTAAAATTTCTGTTATTCTTTTATTTTTCTGTGCATTATTTTTAGTTAATTGGTTTATTTTTCATAGGTGTGATTATTCTATAGAAATACATCTGTAACTCATAAAACATTTTTCACATTAATATAAGCCTCCGCTGTTAATATAAACATAAATTAAGTTTCTATGGAATATTGTGACAAGGGAATATATTACATCACTTAAATATTTCTCCATTATTGGACATTTAGGTTGTTTAGTTTTTATTACAGTATAAAAAATGCTACCATGACTATTTTCATACATTCTTTCTTCCCACTTTATTTCTTTAAAGTCCCAGAAAAAGATTAAGGTACTAAGAAATTTTAAGATTGAATAAAAATTAGAACTGAGAAATTTTGATATGTTAGTTTTAGATGTACTTCCTATAAACTGGGAATAAATTTACTAGCAGCAAAACATCTTGATCTATTTTGAAGACCCAATGTTCCACAGGACATGTACATAATAAATTTTTTAACTTTTAAGTTCAGGAGTACATGTACAATTTTGTTATATAGGTGAACTTGTGTCGTGGGGGATTGTTGTACAGATTATTTCATCACCCATGTATTAAGCCTAGTAACCATTAGTTATTTTTACCAATCTTCTCCCTCCTCTCACCCTCCACCTTCCAGTAGGCTCCAGTGTGTCCATGTGTTCTCATTATTTAGCTCCCACTTATAAATGAGAACATGCAGTATTTGGTTTCTGTTCCTGCATTAATTCGCTTAGCATAATGGCCTCCAGCTCCATTCATGTTCCTGCAAAAGACATGATTTCATTCTTTTTTATGGCTGCATAGTATTCAGTGATGTATACGTACCACATTTTCTTTATCCAGTCTACCATTGATGGGCATTTAGGTTGATTCCATGTCTTTGCTAGTGTGAATAGTGCTGCAATGGACATATATGCATTCTTGTATCTTTAGGATAGAACTACTTATATTCCTTTGGTTATATACCCAGTAATGGGATTACTGGGGCAATTGGTAGTTCTGTTTTTAGGTCTTTGGGGAATTGCCACACTGTTTCTCACAATAATTGAACTAATTTACATTCCCATCAACCGTGCATAAGTGTTTCTTTTTCTTTGCAACTTCGCCAGCATCTGCTATTTTTTTGACTTTTTAATAACAGCCATCCTGACTTTTAAAATTTGATTTTGAAAAATAGAAAAAAGGTTAAAACAGACTTACTGATTGAGGAAGATGGTATACGAGATGACAGAAGTCATCACGTGTTCATTTCACAAAAGCGTGTTCATTTCACATCTTCTAATATTAAGAAGAATATTAAAAAGCAAAATATATGCATGCCTACAATTGAGTGTCAGAAATCATTTTAAGTGACTTACATGTATTACCTCCCTTGATCTTTATATGAATTATCTGAACCAGTTACAATTATCGTTCCCAATTTCCAGATGAACAAAGACAAAGAAAGATTAAGTAGCTTTACAAACATCACACAGCTTATTACTAATGGAAACAGACTGCAAACCAAAGCAGACTAGTAAAGGCTATGTTCTTAACTATTTCATTCTTCTGCCTCCACAGAGCATGAAGATAAGCCTCAAATGAAGGAAGTTCAAAATAAATGACCAAAAGATTTAATTTAAATAAATTTAAATATATAAAGGATTAATTTTCAACAATTGTATCATTGGTGTTGGTAAATATATAGAAAACATATATAACAAAATTGAAGACGACAAATTTGGAAAGAAAATGGCAGAATCAATTTGTCTAAGGATAAATAGAAAGATTTCATTAATTCCTGAATTCTTGTTCCAATGATCTGTGTTATGGAAACTAATAACATAAAAAATTTACCATGAAATTTAATTGACCTCAAATTCAATAAGTAGTCACATAGTTACTAAACATTATTATCATAAACACATTGTTCATTAAGTCCACATTGATAATTGACTGACTACTATGTGCCACAGGATCATGATCAGGGAAAATAATAGTCCTGCTCTCTCTCTTTTGGTCAGATGATATCTGGAATATTATATTTGGAAAGAAAATGGCAGAATCAAAATTCAAATATGTCTAAGGATAAATAGAAAGATTTCATTAATTCCTGAATTCTTGTTCTAATGATCTGTATTATGGAAACCAGTAATGTAAAAAAAAAAAAAAAAGTCTTTGGATATTTGAAGAGCAGTGAGTAAAAGTGCAGAGTTCATACTGCATTATTTCCAGCACAAAACACATTCAAGTAGCTAAAAATTTCAAAGAAGGGGACCACCTCAGGAAGTAAAGAATCCTCATTAGTAGACAAGTTTAAACACAAAATTGAGGACCATCCATCAGAAGCGGTAAAAAGATTTCCAACATCGTAGATAAAATTGAACCAAAATGCCTATACAGTTTCTTCCAATAATAATATTGTGATGTTCTTAAGATCTAAGAACCACACAAAAAATAATGTAGCAGGTTCTGTAACTATAATGCCTAATTTCATTAAACTCATTAAAATTGGTTACTTCCGCTGAAGATTATTTTATGACACTGCTTTCATGAATTCTTCCATAAAAACAAAATACGACTTTTAGCTAGAGGAAAAAAAAAAAAAAAACTAATACATGCAGCCTAATCTTCCATTGATCCCACTCTATTTAGAATTCCCTTAAAATAAATCTACCACATTGGAAATATGTTTAAAGTAGCACTTTGTAAAAATTGACCAAGAAATTGGCAAACTGTTAGAAAAAGTCTGAGCTTTAACATCTCCATTCCTTCCTGAGGTGAAAAATGGGGATCAAATTAGTTTATTCACAACTTTATAATGCCCTGATAGAATTTTTATTGATATATTAATCAATGATATTTTAGAAAATGGCCATTAAGTCTAAATTATATTATCCAAGCTGTAGTTAATGGCTAAGATAACATTTCCATTGTAAAACTCACTTTTAATTTAGCAACTTTATATCTTCTGAAAAGATTATTCAATAAACAATTTATATTCCTATCTATAAGTGAATTTTAATAGGAAAATTACCCTTGAAAGCAACTAGAACTATTCTTATGCAAGGTAAAGTGTTTTGAAATTAAAAGATATTCTGCCTAGTGGGTTCCTTCTTGCTGAGGACAATAAAATTAATTTTCATAAATCCTTATTAATTAATATTAAATAGTGACACCAATAATACATTTGAACAAGAAAAATCATCACTTCAGTAGCCATTTTGAACAAGGCACTACATGCAGACTACACGAGATATTACAACAAATAAAACTCAGGTTCTGTCTTGCAAGAGCTGAAAATTGTATAACAAGCAAGAACTTAAATAAGTTGTGCTTAGGGAAGAAAGTCTGAAAGTTATTTTGCAGGGAAGAGGAGGAAAGAAGGACGCAGAGAAAAAAAAGAGAGAGAACCATCAATCCACTAAGTTCAGTTAATTCCAGAACAAATGAGATTGACATACTACATGAAGAAGGTTTAGTCCCCAATCTGAAAATGCTTACTCCATTTAAAGCTGTTGTAAAAACTGAAGAGTAATTGAGCACTCACAGAGATAGAAAATCATCCTCTTATGGCTGAAACTGAGTGGCTGAAATTGAGACTTAAACTGGGTAAGGCCTTTTCCTTAAGAGAATGATATAAACCCAGAGCCATAGACTGGGCACGTGAGAAGTGATGGGTCATACAAATTACAATAGCTTTAAAAAGACAACACAGAAGTAAAACTGAGAGCAAGATGGCCAAATAGAAGCCTCCAGCAATTGTCCCCTCTCCTCAGGAATGCCAAATTAAACAACTATTCACATAAAAAAGCACCTTCATAAGAACGAAAGATCAGATGAGTGATCACAGAACCTGGTTTTAACATCATATTAACATCATATTAAGAACATCATATTAACATCATATTAAGAATAAAAGAGTAGGAGAGACCGTCTTGATTCATCTACACCACCTGTCTTCAATCCCTTTGGAGGCAGGCACATGGTGCTAAGAAAGAATCTGTGCTTTTTGGGGAGGGAGAGTGCACTGATTGTGGGAATTTGCATTAGAACTCAGTGCTGCCCTGTCAACAGTGGAAAGCAACACAGAGCAGAACTCAGCCAGCCTGCATAGAGGGAGCGATTAGACCAGCCCTAGTCAGAGGGAAATCATCCATCTACTACACTGTGGCTGAACCTAAACTCTGGCAAGCCCTGCTGCTGTGGGGTAAACTACCCTGGGGTTCCCAAATAAACTAGAAAGGCAATCTAGGCCACAAAGACTGCAATTTCTTGGCAAGTCCTGGTGCTGTGCTGGGTTTGGAGCCAGTGGACTTAGAGGGAATGCAACCTAGTGATACACCAGCTGGAGAGGCCAAGGGAGTTCTTGCACCACCCCTCCCCCAACTCCAGGCAGTACAGTTCACAACTCCTGGAGAAAATCCTTCCCTCTGCTTGACGACAGGAGAAGGGAGAGTAAAGAGAACTTTGTCTTTCAACTTGGATACCATCTCAACCACAGTAGAATAGGGCACCAGGCAGAGTCCTGAGGGCCCTAGCTTCCAGGGACATTTCTAAATACACCTTGGGCCAGAAGGAAACCCACTGTCTTGAAGGGAAGAACCCATTCCTGGAAGAATTTATGGCCTGCTGACTAAAGAGCCCTTGACCTTGAAGAGTCAGCAGTGGTAGCCAGGCAGTACTGCAAACTTTAGGTGACACTCAGAACTGTTCTAGTTTCAGGTATGACCTGCACATTCCCGGCTGTTGTGGCTATAGGGAGAGATTTATTCTACTTTAGGAAAAGAAAAGGAAGAGTAAAGGGGTCTTTATCTTGCAGCTTGAGTACTAGCTCAGCCACAATGAGGTAATGCAACAAATGGTTCCCTGGCTCCCTGATTCCAGGCCTGACTCCTGGATGTCAATTGTGAGCCTACCCTGGGCCAGAGTGGAGTCCACTGCCCTGAAGGTAGAGAATTAGGACTGACAGCATTTACCGTAGCTGACTGAACAGTCCTTGGGCCTTGAGTGAAAATCGGTGGTAGCCAGGCAGTACTTGCCATGGGCCTGGAGCAGTAGGGGCCACAGGGAGAAATTCCACTGTTTGGTAAAAGGAAACTAAAGAGTGTAAATCTGTGTGTGTGTGTGTGTGTGTGTGTGTGTGTGTGTGTGTGTGTGTGTGATGGATGCTGGCTCAGCCATGGTA
This sequence comes from Piliocolobus tephrosceles, assembly GCF_002776525.5. Lineage (NCBI taxonomy): Eukaryota > Metazoa > Chordata > Mammalia > Primates > Cercopithecidae > Piliocolobus > Piliocolobus tephrosceles. The sequence goes on along the minus strand of NC_045443.1, from coordinate 33,223,249 downwards.
GAGCACCAAGTAGATTCCTACGGTTCTTGATGACAGGCTCCGGTTCCCAAACAACATCTCAGGACCCACCCAGGGCCAGGGGAAACCTGCCGTTTTGAAGTAAAGGACATAAGCCTGGTTATATTTTCCACCTGCTGATTGTTGAGCCCTTGGGCCTTGAGTGAACATAGGCAGTAGCCTTACTGTGGACCTTGGGTGAGACACAGTGCTGTAGTGGCTCCAGGTCTGACCCAGCACAGTCCCAGTGATGGCGGCCACGGAGGTGCTTGTATCATCCCTCCCATAGCTCCAGGCAGCTCAGCACACAGAAAGAGAGACTCCATTTCTTTGAGAGAAAGCAAGGGAGAGAACAAGAGTCTCTGCCTGGTAAACCATGGAATTCTCCCAGCTCTTACACAAGACAACGGAGGTACTATCTCTATAATAAAGTAAGAGCCCACAGTGTAACTGGGCTTAGGCTGCCCCCCGAAGCAGATACAGCTGCAGTGACCACAGACTTAGATCATGACATCCAAGTCCCTTTAAATACCTGAAAAGCCTTCCCAAGAAGGACCGCTACAAACAAGTTCAGACTGTGAAGACTATAGTAAATACCTAAATCTTCAATGCCCAAACACAAAAGAAAATCCACAGGCATCAAGACCATCCAGGAAAACATGACCTCCTCAAACAAACTAAATGAGGCACCAATGATGAATCCCAGAGACACAAAGACATGTAATATTTCAGACAAATAATTCAAAATAGCTGTTTTGAGGAAGGTCAGTGAAATCCAAGATAACACAAAGAAGCAATTCAGAATCCTAACACATAAATTTAACAAAGAGATTGAAATAATTAAAAAGAATCAATCAGAAATTCTGGAGCTGAAAAAGGCCAAATAGGAACAGCTCCAGGCTACAGCTCCCAACGTGAGCAACACTGAAGACGGGTGATTTCTGCATTTGCAACTGAGGTACCGGGTTCATCCTACTGGGGCATGTTGGACAGTGGGTGCAGGACAGTGGGTGCAGCCCACTGAGTGAGAGCCAAAGCAGGGCAAGGCATCGCCTCACCCAGGAAGTGCAAGGGGCCAAGGGAAACCATGACACACAGCACCTGAAAAATTGGGTCACTCCCACCCTAATATTGCACTTTTCCAAGGGTCTTAGCAAATGGCACACGAGGAGATTATATCCCATGCCTGGCTCAGAGGGTCCCACGCCCATGGGGCCTCCCTCTTTGCTAGCACAGCAGTCTGAGATCTAACTGCAAGGTGGCAGCAAGACTTGGGGAGGGGTGCCCACCATTGCTGACATTTGAGTACGTAAACAAAGTGGCCAGGCAGCTCAAACTGGGTGTAGCCCACTGCAGCTCAAGGAGGCCTGCCTGCCTCTGTAGACTCCACCTCTTGGGTCAGGGCCTAGCCAAACAAAACACAGCAGAAACCTCTGCAGACGTAAATGTCCCTGTCTGACAGCTTTGAAGAGAGTAGTGGTTCTCCCAGCATGGAGCTTGAGATCTGAGAATAGACAGACTGCCTCCTCAAGTGGGTCCCTGATCCCCAAATAGCCTAACTGCAAGGCACCCCCCAGTAGGGGCAGACTGACACCCCACACAGCTAGGTACCCCTCTGAGACAAAGCTTCCAGACGAACAATCAGGCAGCAACATTTGCTGTTCAGCAATATTCACTGTTCTGCAGCCTCCACTGCTGATACCCAGGCAAACAGGGTCTGGAGTGGACCTCCAGCAAACTCCAACAGACCTGCAGCTGAGGGTACTGACTGTTAGAAGGAAAACTAACAAACAGAAAGTACATCCACACCAAAACCCCATCTGTATGTCACTATCATCAAAGACCAAAGGTAGATAAAACCACAAAGAAGAGGAAAAAGCAGAGTAGAAAAGCTGAACATTCAAAAATCAGAGCGCCTCTCCACCTCCAAAGGAATGTAGCTCCTCACCAGCAATGGAACAAAGCTGGACGGAGAACTGACGACTTGAGAGAAGAAGGCTTCAGATGATCAAACTTCTCCAAGCTAAAGGAGGAAGTTCAAACCGATCACAAAGAAACTAAAAGCCTTGAAAAAAGATTAGATGAATGGCTAACTAGAATAACCAATGTAGAGAGTCCTTACATGACCTGACAGAGTTGAAAACCATGGCACGAGAACTACATGACAAATGAATAAGCTTCAGTAACCAATTCGATCAACTGGAAAAAAGGGTATCAGTGATTGAAGATTAAATGAATGAAACGAAGCAAAAAGAGAAGTTTAGAGAAAAAAGAGTAAAAAGAAACAAAGCCTCCAAGAAATATGGGACTAGGTGAAAACACCAAATCTATGTCTTATTGGTGTACCTGAAAGTGATGGGGAGAATGGAACCAAGTTGGAAAACACTCTGCAGGATATTATCCAGGAGAACTTCCCCAACCTAGCAGGGCAGGCCAATATTCCAATTCAGGAAATACAGAGAACACCACAAAGATACTCCTTGAGAAGAGCAACTCCAAGACACATAACTGTCAGATTCACCAAAGTTGAACTGAAGGAAAAAACGTAAAGGGCAGCCAGAGAGAAAGGTCAGGTTACCCACAAAGGGAAGCCCATCAGACTAACAGTGGATCTCTCTGCAGAAACTCTACAAGCCAGAAGAGAGTGGGGGCCAATATTCAACATTTTCAAAGAAAAGAATTTTCAACTCAGAATTTCATATTCAGACAAACTAAGCTTCATAAGTGAAGGAGAAATAAAATCCTTTACAGACAAGCAAATGCTGAGAGATTTTGTCAACACTAGGCCTGCCCTACGAGAGCTCCTGCAGGAAGCACTAAACATGGAAAGGAAAAACTGGTACCAGCCACTGCAAAAATATGGCAAATTGTAAAGACAATTGATGCAAGGAAGAAACTGCACCAACTAACGAGCAAAAGAACCAGCTAACATTATAATGACAGGATCACATTCACACATAGCAATATTAACCTTAAATGTAAATGGGCTAAATGGTCCAATTAAAAGACACAGACTGGCAAATTGGATAAAGAGTCAAGACCCATTAGTGCGGTGTATTCAGGACATCTATTTCACATGCAGAGACACACATAGGTTCACAATAAAGGGATGGAGGAAGATCTACCAAGCAAATGGAAAACAAAAAAGGCAAGGGTTGCAATTCTAGTCTCTCATAAAACAGACTTTAAACCAACAAAGATCAAAAGAGACAAAGAAGGCCATTGCATAATGGTAAAGGGATCAATTCAACAAGAAGAGCTAACTATCCTAAATATATATGCACCCAATACAGGAGCACCCCGATTCATAAAGCAAGTCCTTAGAGAAAGAGATGTAGACTCCCACACAATAATAATGGGAGACTTTAACACCCCACTGTCAACATTAGGCAGATCAATGAGACAGAAGGTTAACAAGGATATCCAGGAATTGAACTCAACACTGCACCAAGTGGACCTAATAGACATCTACAGAACTCTCCACCCCAAATCAACACAATGTACATTCTTGTCAGCATCACATCGCACTTATTCCAAAATTGACCACATAGTTGGAAGTAAAGCACTCCTCAGCAAATATAAAAGAACACAAATCATAACAAACTGTCTCACAGACCACAGTGCAATCAAACTAGAACTCAGGATTAAGAAACTCATTCAAAACTGCTCAACTACATGGAAAATGAACAATCTGCTCCTGAATGACTACCGGGTACATAACAAAATGAAGACAGAAATAGAGATGTTCTTTGAAACCTATGAGAACAAAGATAAAACATACCAGAATCTCTGGGACACATTTAAAGCAGTGTGTAGAGGGAAATTTGTAGCACTAAATCCCCACAAGAGAAAGGAGGAAAGATCTAAAATCGACACCATAACGTCACAGTTAAAAGAACTAGAGAAGCAAGAGCAAACACATTCAAAAGCTAGCAGAAGACAAGAAATAACTAAGATCAGAGCAGAACTGAAGGAGATAGAGACACAAAAATTCCTTCAAAAAATCAATGAATCCAGGAGCTGGTTTTTTGAAAACATCAACAAAATTGAGAGACTGCTAGCAAGACTAATAAAGAAGAAAAGAGAGAAGAATCAAACAGATGCAATAAAAAATGATAAAGGGGATATCACCACTGACCCCACAGAAATACAAATTACCATCAGAGAATACTATAAACACCTCTATGCAAATAAACTAGAAAACCTAGAAGAAATGGATAATTTCCTGGACACTCTCCCAAGACTAAACCAGGAAGAAGTTGAATCCCTCAATAGACCAATAACAGGCTCGGAAATTGAAGCAATAATTAATAGCCTACCAACCAAAAAAAGTCCAGGACCAGAAGGATTCACAGCCGAATTCTACCAGAGGTACAAAGGGGAGCTGTTACCATTCCTTCTGAAACTATTCCAAAAATAGAAAAAGAGGGAATCCTCCCTAACTCATTTTATGAGGCCAGCATCATCCTGATACAAAAGCCTGGCAGAGACACAACAAAAAAAGAGAATTTTAGACCAATATGCCTGATAAACATCGATGCAAAAATTCTCAATGAAATACTGGCAAAACGAATCCAGCAGCACATCAAAAAGCTTATCCACCATGATCAAGTGGGCTTCATCCCTGGGATGCAAGGATGGTTCAACATACAAAAATCAATAAACATAATCCAGCATATAAACAAAACCAAAGACAAAAACCACATGATTATCTCAATAGATGCAGAAAAGGCCTTTGACAAAATTCAACAGCATTTCATGCTAAAAACTCTCAATAAATTCAGTATTGATGGAATATATCTCAAAATAATAAGAGCTATTTATGACAAACCCACAGCTAATATCATACTGAATGGACAAAAACTGGAAGCATTCCCTTTGAAAACTGGCACAAGACAGGGATGTTCTCTCTCACCACTCCTATTCAACATAGTGTTGGAAGTTCTGGCCAGAGTAATCAGGCAGGAGAAAGAAATAAAGGGTATTCACTTAGGAAAAGGGGAAGTCAAGTTGTCCCTGTTTGCAGATGACATGATTATATATTTAGAAAACCTCATTGTCTCAGCCCAAAATCTCCTTAAGCTGATAAGCAACTTCAGCAAACTGTTAGGACACAAAATCACTGTGCAAAAATCACAAGCATTCTTATATACCAGTAACAGACAAACAGAGAGCCAAATAATGAATGAACTTCCATTCACAATTGCTTCAAAAAGAATAAAATACCTAGGAATCCAACTTACAATGGATGTAAAGGACCTCTTCAAGGAGAACTACAAACCACTGCTCAGTGAAATAAAAGAGGACACAAACAAATGGAAGAACATACCATGCTCATGGATAGGAAGAATCAATACGTGATTTCACAATATGTGAAAATGGTCATACTGCCCAAGGTAATCTATAGATTCAATGCCATCCCCATCAAACTACCAATGACTTTCTTCACAGAATTGGAAAAAACCACTTTAAAGTTCATATGGAACCAAAAAAGAGCCCACATTGCCAAGAAAATCTTAAGCCAAAAGAACAAATATGGAGGCATCATGCTACCTGACTTCGAACTATACTACAAGGCTACAGTAACCAAAACAGCATAGTACTGGTACCAAAACAGAGATATAGACCAATGGAAAGATCACAGCCCTCAGAAATAATACCACAGATCTGCAACCCTCTGATCTTTGACAAACCTGACAAAAACGAGAAATGAGGAATGGATTCCCTATTTAATAAATGGTGCTGGGAAAACCAGCTAGCTGTATGTAGAAAGCTGAAACTGGATCCCTTCCTTACACCTTACACAAAAATTAACTTGAGATGGATTAGAGACTTAAATGTTGACCTAAAACCATAAAATCCCTAGAAGAAAACCTAGGCAATACCATTAAGGACATAGGCATGAGCAAGGACTTCATGTCTAAAGCAACAAAAGCAATGGCAACAAAAGCCAAAATTCACAAATGGGATCTAATTAAACTAAAAAGCTTCTGCACAGCAAAAGAAACCACCATCAGAGTGAACAGGCAACCTATAGAATGGGAGAAAATTTTTGCAATCTACCCATCTGACAAAGGATAATATCCAGAATCTACAGAGAACTTAAACAAGTTCACAAAAAAAAAATCAAACAACCCCATCAAAAAGTGGGCAAAGGATATGAACAGACACTTCTCAAAAGAAGACATTTATGCAGCCAACAGACACATGAAAAAATGCTCATCATCACTGGCCACCAGAGCAATGCAAATCAAAACCACAATGAGATACAATCTCACACCAGTTAGAATGGCAATCTTTAAAAAGTCAGGAAACAACAGGTGCTGGAGAGGATGTGGAGAAATAGGAACACTTTTACACTGTTGATGGGACTGTAAACTAGTTCAACCATTGTGGAAGACATGTGGCAATTCCTCAAGGATCTAGAACTAGAAATACCATTTGACCCAGCCATCCCATTACTGTGTATATACCCAAAGGATTATAAATCATGCTGCTATAAAGACACATGCACACGTATGTTTATTGCAGCACTGTTCACAATAGTAAAGACTTGGAACCAACCCAAATGTCCATCAATGACAGACTGGATTAAGAAAATGTGGCACATATACACCATGGAATACTATGCAGCCATAAAAAAGGATGAGTTCGTGTCCTTTGTAGGGACATGGATGCAGCTGGAAACAATCATTCTCAGCAAAGTATCACAAGAACAGAAAACCAACACCGCATGTTCTCACTCATAGGTGGGAATTGAACAATGAGAACACTTGGACACAGGAAGGGGAACTTCACACACTAGGGCCTGTTGTGGAGTGCAGGCAGAGGGGAGGGATAGCATTAGGAGATATACCTAATGTAAATGACGAGTTAATGGGTGCAGCACACCAACATGGCACATGTATTCACATGTAACAAATCTGCACTTTGTACACATGTACCCTAGAACTTAAAGTATAAGAAAAAATAAATATATAAAAATACATAAACAATAAAAAAAGAAATTCTGTAGCTGAGAAATTTCATTGACATACTGAAGAATGTGTCAGTGTCTCTCAACAGCAGAATTTATTAAGCAAAAGAAATAATTAGTGAGCTTGAAGGCAAGCTATTTGAAAATACACAGTCAGAGAAGACAAAGGAAAAAGAATACAAAAGAATGAAGCAAGCTTAGAAGATCTAGAAAATAACCTCAAAAGTGAAAATCTAAGAGTTTTTGGCCTTAAAAAGAAGGTAGAGATGGGGTAGAAAGTTTCTTCAGGGATAACAACAGAGGACTTTTCAATATTCAGTAAAAGAGGTTTATAGAACACCAAGCAGATTTAACCCAAATAATTCTACATCAAGGCATTTAATAATCAAACTCCCAAGGTCAGGGATAAAGAAAAGATCCTAAAAGCAGCAAGAAAAAAGAAACAAATACCATACAATGGAGCTCCAATACATCTAACAGCAGACTTTTTAGTAGAAACCTGCAGGCCAGGAGAGAGTGGCATGACATATTTAAAGTACCGAAAGAAAAAAAAAATTCATCCTAGAATAGTATATCCAGTGAAAATATCCTTCAAGCATTAAAAATAAATAAAGACTTTCCTAGACAAATAAAAGCTGAGAAATTTCGTCAACACCAGACCTATGCTACAAGAAATGCTAACGGGACGTTTTCAATCTGAAAGAAAAGAATGCTAATGAGCAATAAGACATCATTGATGGTACAAAACATACTGGTAAAGTTAAGTACACAAAAAATATAGAATATTATAGCACCATAATTGTAGTGTGTGAACTACTCATATCTTGAGTAGAAACACTAAAAGAACTTATCAAAAATAATAGCTACAACAGTATTTCAAGACACAGACAGTATAAGATATAACTAAACAAAATGGCAGAAGTAAGTCCTGACTTATCAATAATAACATTAAATGTAAACAGACAAAAGTATCTAATACAGACATACAGCAGCTGAATGTATAAATAAATTAGACCCAAAAGTCTGTTGCCTGCAAGAAATACACTTTATGTATAAACACACCATAGACTGAAAATAAAGGGATGAAAAAAAAAATTCCATGACAATGGAAATTAAAAAGAACAGGAATAGTTACACTAATATCAGACAAGATAGTTTTCAAGACAAAAACTACAAGAAGAGACAAAGAAGGTCATCATATAATGATAAAGTGGTCAATTCAACAGAGAATATAACAGTTATAAATATATATTCACCCAACACAGGAGCACACAAATATGAAATGCAATTTTAATTCAAGCTAAAGAAAAAAATAGGCCCCAGTACAATAATAGCTGGAGACTTCAACATCCCAATGTCAGCATTTGATAGATCATCCAAACAGAAAATTAACAAAGAAACATTAGACTTATTTTACACTATAGACCAAGTGGACCTATTAGATATTTACAAAACATTTCACCCAATGGCTGCAGAATACACATTCTTCACTTCAGCACATGAATCATTCTCAAGGATAGACCATATATTAGGCCACAAAACAAGTTTTTAAAAATTTAAAGTAATTGAAATAATATCAAGTATCATCTCTGACCACAATGGAATAAAACTAGAAATCAATTATAAGAGGAATTTTGGAAACTATACAAACGTGATAATTAAACAATATGCTCCTGAGTGACCAGTGGGTCAATGAAGACATTAAAAAGTAAGTTACATTATTTAAACAAATAAAAATGGAAATGCAACATACCAAAACTTGTGGCATATAGCAAAAGCAATACTAAGAGGAACATTTATAGCTATAAGCATCTACATCAAAAAAGTAGAAAAACTTCAAATAAACAACCTAACAATGCATAATAAAGAACTAGAAAAGCAAGAAGAAGCCATTCTAAGCATTTAAACACTGGTGCTAATAGCATCTGCTAATATTCTTAATAGGGTAAGCTTAAAGAATACACAGAATTCTTTATCTCCCCCCAACTTTTATCATTAGAAGTTATAAATTTTATAAAATTTGAAAGAATGGTACAATGAAAACCCATACACACTTCTTGTGGACTTACCATATACGCTTTCTGTTTGTGTCTGTAAGCTTTATTTTGTGAAACCACTTAAAAGTAAGTTGTACACATCATGACCCTTCACCCCAAAGACTACAACATGCACCTCCTACATAACCATAGACCATCATTACTTCTAAAAAAAAAAAAAAAAGAACCATAGTTCTATAATATCCAATGAACTACCCATATTCAAATCTATACAATTGTATCAAAACTGACATACTCCACATATATCACACATACACACACACACACATACACGCACAAGCAAACATATGTTTCAAATTCAGAATTCAATCAAGTTGTATGGGCTTTTTGTGGTTATGACTTTTCAGTCTCTTTAATACATAATATAGAACATTATCTTACCTGTTGGTTGGTTGGCTGGTTGGTTGGTTGGTTGGTTGGTTTGATAATTTTTCAAGATATCAGCATTTATTGAATGTCCAGGCAGTTATTTTGTAAGGTTTCCAAATTCTGGATCTGTCTCTTGCCTCCTAAATACATTCAGTTTGATTTTGGCAAATATACATGAGCAGTGATGTAGCATACCTCTCCTAGCACCCCAACAGAAAGCATTTAAAGTTAAGTTAGCCCTCCATTAGTGTGGCTACGTGTGAACATTTGTCAAGTTGATGACCACCAGAATTTCCATTGCAAAGGTAGATTTTTCTTGTGTGATAATTAAGAATACATAGAATATTAGGAACATTGACCACTGAAGGGTTGAGGGGACCTAATATATGTTATTCCTAGTTTTGCACTGAATTCTGTGCTAATGGTAAATACCCCAGGGAGAACCATCCACAACAGTAATTCTTTACCTGTTCAAAAACAATGAGATTGATTGTACCTTAGATCTTGGACCATAAATCTCCTGAGACTGCAAAGGAAGTTTGCTAGATCTCATCTATTGGCACCTGTCACAAATGGCTATGAGTATGAGGGCAGTTTATATTCTATTAATGAATTTGGTTCCCATGCAATTTGGAAAGCCAAAGATGAGTGGAGATATCATTCCGTGGCAGTGCTGGCCTACAAGCAAGTTCTAACAGATGTGAGGACTGTACTGGCAGACTCCACTTCCTATAGTCTATTCATTCAATTGTAGGGCATAGGGCTGCCAAGGGCAGCAGTGGTAGAAGCCACACAACATGACCTCTGGATCACAACTTTCGTGGATTGACTCAAGCCAAAAATCTAGTGGAAGCCCTGAGGATTCCACTACATCTAAATGATCTGTAAGGCCTAATTTTCTGCATTAATTGCTTATGCTTGAAGTTCTTAAAAGTGCATTCTGTCTCCTCATTGGACCCTGTATGACAAAAGTGTAAATATTAGAGAAATTTAAAAGAAAGACAACAAACCAGCTGAGCACAGTGGCTCACACCTGTAATCCCTGCACTTTGGGTGGCTGAGGTGGGTGGATGACCTGAGGTCAGGAGTTCAGGACCAGACTGGCTAACATAGCAAAACCCCATCTCTACTAAAAATACAAAAAATTAGCCTGGTATGGTGGCAGGTGCCTATAATACCAGCTACTCGGGAGACTGAGGCAGGAGAATCACTTGAACCCAGGAGGTGGAGGGTGCAATGAGCTGAAATCGCAGCACTGCACTCCAGCCTGGACGACAAAAGTGAAAAACTCTATCTAAAAAAAAAAAAAAAAAACTTTTCACTACAGCAGTCTCAGATATTTTATAGAGGACTAAATTATTATGAAGCTTCAATTAATGAAATATTATGCAGAAATATGCAGTGTAGAATGCAGATGAGACATAACAGCAGTAATGACACTCTTCAGTCAGTTGAAGATTCTTTTCTGGGAAAAAGTGAAGAGTTCAAATACATCCAAATACAATAAGCTAAATGTTATACTCTTCCTTTAAAAGTAATCTGTAGGTTTTCTTGACTTTCTACTTCAGAGGCCACCACAAATCAGAGACCATACCTAAAAGCGGTGTTATTCAGATTTTCTAGAATGTCAGTGGGTTTCTCATGGGAAAAACAAATAGGTTTCCTACAAAACATGATGCCTTGGGTTATTAAGCAAATATAATTCAGGACAGACTGCCAATTTAGCAGCTTTAGAGACACTCTGTGAAAGTTACAAGAAAATCCTTTCCCAAGGTGCTGACTTGCCTAAATGGAAGCACCTGGTCTGAAGATTAGTGCACCCCAGAAAAACTCTAGGGAAAATACGCCACTTTTCTTCTATAGAACCCAAGTATTAGCCACTTGCAACTTCCCAAGTTCTTCAACATCGTAGGGTCATGGACTTTCTCCTTTAATATCTCAACGAGCCCCTTCTTCATACACCAAGAAGTCTGGGGGACTAAGGAGTCCTAAGTTTTTCTTAGAGGACTATCAAAGGATGGTGTTACTCCCATATGCCTGTCACTCTGATTCCCTGCTGTATCTGAAATTTTTATCACACTTTCATAATAATTTGCACCCCACACACACACCTATTCTGCTCCTTCATAGCTTATCCCAAAATAGATGTTTGCCCTCTCTTTTATTACTCTCAGAAAAACAGAGAATTTTACTAAAATTATTGGGCTAAAAGAAGGAAACGTGTAGAAAAACCAACAATATAAAATGCAATGTTAGCCATCTCTGTTTCTGAAGTCCCTCTTCCTTTCCCTCTGCAGGGTTTTTTGTTGTTTTGTTGTCTGTGTGTGTGTTTTTTTTTTTTTTTCTTTTTGCTTTTGACTACTCTCCCCATCATGGTCCATGTTGCTCTAGGACCCTTCTCTGCAGGTGGCCCTTCTCTGTATCTCCACTTCTTTCTCGTTCTGTTGTCTCCCCAGACATCTTAGGCTCACTCCTATACTCCTGGTATTGTGTTATTTATTACATAAAGTTATTTTATTTTCATTGCTGCAGCTCTAACCCAACAATATGAGACCTCTGGCCTCATATTCCCTAACCAAAAGACAGTGTTGTCAAAAACATAAAAGTCACCTGCTCTAGAGTTTCTCTCTAATAACATTAAAAGAGTGTATCAATTAGGGATAGATTCTGCTTCATGAATAGTAATAGCTTTAATACATTGAAGGAGACGAATAATATTTTTCCTACAAAATGAAAAGTATAAGGATAATACTGTGGCTCCAAAAAGCCATTAGTGACCCAGGCTTTTCTAACTTTCAGCAACACAAGACTTAGCATGTGTCTATTTCATTCGTGCTCATAATATAGATGATCTGCATTCAACTAGGAAGACTGGCAAATGTTCAAAAACTAAAAAATAAAGAAAGCAAGCTAAAAAGACAAGCCACCCAAGTCTATCTCTTTTAAAAGACTTTTCTGGAAGCCCCATCCAAAATTATTACTTTCTCTTTCATTGACCATACCTGTGTTACACACCCACTACTCTATAAGGGTATGTATAAACTAGGGTTCTGTTAGTAAAAAAAAAAAAAAAAAAAAAAAAGATAAAATAAATATTTATTAGGCAACCCAGAAATATCCATGAATTGCCACACTGATCAAACAAATTCAAGATGTTATCAAACAACAAGTATCTATATTCTGTCAAGGGTTCAAGTAAACCAAAAGACTCAGCGGAAACAAAGAGAGGTCTGAAATGTTAAGAGCAGATCCCCCTGTTACTCTCATTAGACATTTGCTTTGGTCCAGAATAGATGAGATCTATGTGGGATTCACATGACCACTTTATGCATCATGAGCACTTAAATTGTGAAACACGGCCACTTTGTATCCCAAAGTGATGTGTTGCCTTCATGACATTCTGCAGAGATCAGATCACCTGCCTTCTCCCTACCTGCAACCAGAGTAATTTTCTCCACCAAGCTGCATTCGTTTCTTCCTCTCAGCCTGCAACCAGTGTTTCCTTTTTGTTGTTGTTGGGGGAAGGGACTAGGACTGTTTTCTTTTAGCTTTAATTTTTTAATTAAGGCCAAAATCTTTTGTACAAAATAGTATGGATAGAGTACATATTCTCTCCATCTTGAGCATGCCCCTTCTACCCCCAGTCATAAGATTTTTCTTCCCTTACATCTACAAAGTAGACCAATAAATTTCTGAAACCTGCTAATTCCCATTTATTGTGAAGGGCACTGGGAATATTAAAACAGGTAAGAAATTGTCCATGCCTTGTAAAAGCTTGTCATTTGGGGGGTGTGACAGACCATCACAGAGCAATGTGGAAAGTTTTACAATAGAAGTATTCCTAAGTTACCGTGGGTGCCCTGAATTGGACGAGTAACCCAGCCAGAGGGTAAAAAAAGAGACAGAATTGTTATATTTTACATGGGAATACTCCTATTCTGAATCTTAAAGGTATGTGGGGGATGCAAATTCCAAGCAGAGGTAAAACATAGGCAGAAGGAAATGAGTAAAGGGAGAAACCTCTGGTACGTGTAGAAAACAATAGACTAGATTGTGGTTGCTAGAACATAAAGTGTGAGAAAGAGAGTGCTGACAGATAAATGGAGAGGGGATTAAGGTCAGATCATGGCGGACCTCATACATCATCTTAAAAACCTGTAGCTTGATTCTGCAATTGATGGTGAGAACACGTGAAGAATTTTATACTAGAAAGTACCAAGATCAGCATTACATTTTAGATGTGGCTTTAGATTAAAAGAGGATAAAAGGCAGGGATAAGATGCAGTCAAGGAAACTAGATTGAAGGCTGCTGTGATAACCCAGGCATGAGACGATAGGAACCTAAATGAAACACGTAAAATAAAAAGTGAGTAATATTAGAGAAATAATGTGTTTATTCATTTAATGAATGTCTCTTAAACATGCCTTATGTGATAGACACTCTTATGGGCACAGGGACACTGAGCAAAAAAAAGCAAAAGTCCCTAGCCTCATGGAACTTCCAAGAAAATGTTAAAGTTCTTCCAGATCTATGGATAGTACTGATTTACTTGCGCAACCAAAGGTTAACCTTCACAAGATTTTTGGCCCAGTCCTAAAACATAGCTTTTGTCAGAAGAGAAAACAGGAGACAAGAAGTCAAAGTCCTCACGCACGGTGTCCTAAATCTTGAAGGACCTAGTTCTTGGAGAATACTAATTCAACGAAACCACCTCATCAGTGCACCTCTTTGATGAATATAAATAACTTCCACAGATCTCTGAAACACTTTTAACATTTTCATCTTTTGGAAATACAGCAGTTACCTCCCAGCTTGCTTTTCTTGGCAACTTTGATGGTGCGGTGATGTCAGGATATAGCATTATTATTTACCTAGGCTGTGCACTGATCATTCCATTTTTTCATAAAAATAAGGCCCTTGGAAATTCTTGGGGACCACTTACAAATATTGTGTATTCACTCAACTTTGCAACTTTTTAAATATCTGTTACCCTCAGCTCTAATTTTAAAACCTTTTGAGATATGTTACCCTCAGCTCTAATTCTGAGATATCTGTTGCCCTCAGCTCTAATTTTAAAAGTTGCTTTTAAATTAAATATAAAAATAAACATAATATTTAATAGTAAAAATCATAGTTTTACTAACTCAGAAAGTTTTTAAAGCAGTTTTACAAATTTGCTTCCTTACTCTGTTTTAAAGCAATAAGAACCTAGAAACACTTCAGACTGTTAACTAAGGTTAAAGTATTTATGGGAGAGCCTGTCTTTGAATTACTACATAATAGCAACTTTCCCATCATACAACACCTGGCAAAGCAACTTTTTCCAACGTCTTCTACTCTGAATAGGTAATCAGCTTTTTCTAGTGCTTGCTCTACCACTAGCTAGCTTGATAACCATAATAAAAGAGATAATTTCCTAATTTGGAAATGGAGTAACTGAATAACAACATTCCCTTCAGCAAGGTGATCCTAGATTGTGTGATTAATAAGAACAATTTTCAAACCAGACATTGTATTCCAGAGACAAGAGGGTATTAATCAAAAAATAAATGTTTTAAACCAATTAAAATATCTAGACCAGACAAAACAAATCCCAATATATCAAATATATCAATGTTATAGATAAGAAATATGGCTCTTGGAACCCTGTAGACATGCAAAGTCTCTGTTTTTTAAAATGGTAGATGCAGATGAAGGTAGTGGTTTTCTTGACAACTTTCTAATTTTCTTCTTGGCTATTGAGTGTTTCCATTTTTTTCTCCATTTAGGAGTTAATTTGGGTAACATATTTCCTGGGAAACCATCCATTTCAAGGAGCTTTTTATATCTATTAACATCGATTTTGAAAACCATTTTCTTGTAGCCCCATTAATGATGTCTACATTAGTGGGTCATTCCCTGTCCTCACCCAGAAGTGTATGTATTTATGCTTTCCCCTCTTCCCACCACCCTCTTGATGAGGCTAAGTGGAAAGGTACCTATTTGAATAGGTTTATTTTGTTATTATTGTATTAAATCTCCTGGACATATCAGTTCTACTATTTTTGTATTTCTAATTTATTAATTTATGTTTTCATCTTTATTCACTCCCTTCTTCCTTTTGCTTTCTTGAACACATTTTCTCAATATTTTATACTGAATTTTCAATATCCTATACTGAATAATTATTACTCTCTTTTCTTTAGATTTTATGTTTAGTTTACTTTCAAAATATTCTACAATTTCGGTTTTTATTTTTTATTTGACCTAAGAGTTGGTTAAAGTTACTGTTTCATTTGTTTTTACTTTTGATAGGTATATCTAGTTTTACTAAACTATATTAAGAAATTACGGTTTCTACTTTCTAGAATTTATTGAGATTTTCTTTGTAGGTTCATTTTCAATGTAGGTTCATAAAAGGTGACGATTCCATGGCATAAAAATTTTTTATAACATATCTATTAATTATATTATATTATATTACATTATATTATAAGAAGCTGGAGGTGTGGGGGTTGGCTCCTGATATCATCTTTAATTTGGTCAAAAATATGCTGTGCTGCTTGCCATGATCTTTGGATATTATAATAATTAAGTCTTTCCAAATTTTGGCATCAATAATGCTTTCTGTTCTATTGTGTTCCTTTCTCTGAGTATTGGGAGGTTTTGTTCATTTTGTTTGTGTTATTTTGTAAGTGAGGGATTAGAAAAGATTATATTTATGGAGAAAAAATCATGTATTTCCAAAAATAAAATAAAGGAGATAAACAAGGTCATATCCCATTATAGAAAGCCCCGTATTAATTACTACTTTTTCCCTAGTCTAAAATGCTTGATTACTCTAAGTTTAAGACAGGTAACAGAACTGACATATTCCCAAGTTATTATCTTTGTTGAAAGTGCTTTTAATGACTCTACTAGTTTGCTCTTTTCTTAAGAACAATGTTTTTCGGCCAGAGACGGTGCCTCATGCCTGTAATCCCAGCACTTTGGGAGGCCGAGGTGGGCAGATTACCTGAGGTCAGGAGTCCAAGACCAGCCTGGCCAACATGGCAAAACCCCATCTCTACTAAAAATACAAAAATTAGCCAGGTGTGGTAGCAGGCACCTTTAATCCCAGCTACTTGGGAGGCTGAGGCAGGAGAATCGTGTGAACCTGGGAGGCAGAGGTTTCAGTGAGCCAAGATCGCACCATTACACTTGCCTGGGGGACAAGAGCGAAACTCCAACTCAAAAAAAAAAAAAAAACAAAACAAAAAGAATAATGTTTTTCTCTCCTATGAAGTGAAAATGTAAAGTTTAATTCAATAACCTATTTCTTCCTTTACTATTTATTCATCAGTAATTTGTCATAAAATACCTGCTACTGACATTATAATCGTTTTCTGTATTTTCTTAGTGAAATGGACTTTTTTTTTGGTTTGAGCTGGCAAAAATTCATTCACCC
This sequence comes from Piliocolobus tephrosceles, assembly GCF_002776525.5. Lineage (NCBI taxonomy): Eukaryota > Metazoa > Chordata > Mammalia > Primates > Cercopithecidae > Piliocolobus > Piliocolobus tephrosceles. The sequence goes on along the minus strand of NC_045443.1, from coordinate 33,206,423 downwards.
TAATGCTCATGGCAGTGGCCAGTTTTCACTTGGAGATCTACACCTCTCTATTTCAGTCCACCCGACTCTCCTGCTGAATCCAGAAGTACCATTGACCTAGGATGAGCCCCTGGTGACAATGGCTGTGTAGGAATGCTATTCTGGGTTCAAATGTATCCCCTCAAAATTCACGTGTTGAAGTCTTGACCCTCGGTACCACAGAAAGTCACTGCATTTAAAGATGAGCCTTTTACAGTAATTAAGGTTAAATGAGGTCATTAAGATGGGCCCTAATTTGTTATGACTGGCATCCTTATTTAAAAAGGTGAGATTAGTACACAGACACGCAGAGGAATGACCACGTAAGGACACAATGTATAAGCAAGCCAAAGAGATAGGCTTCAGAAGAACACAGTCTGTGGCATTTTTTATGGCGGTCCTAGCGGACTAACACAAATGGGTATGTGACCCAAATCAGGCTAATGAGTACCAATAGAATTCAACTCTGGAAATGAATATTCTTCACTACTGCATTTGCATGTTTTTCACTGCTAAACTTAAAGAATGTTTTTCACCACTGCACCACATTTTTACAACTGCATTGTGATTCAAAGGCATGGGCTGCTGCTGCCCTCCTACCACGATGGAGCTATGCCTGTCAGAAAATGTAACCAACATTTAGAGCTGAAGGACGCATTATAAAAGAAATCACACAATGCTGTCATTTGAGCCCCTGAGTTAAGGTGAACCTGAAATTGCATCTATTCAGGAATTTCAATTTTATGAGTCAAGAAAAATCTCTTTTTGTAATAATCTGAATTGAGTTTTCTGTCTTTGTAGCTAATAGACTCTTAACTAATATATTCAATATACAAGAATTCTGAGCCAAAAATTGTCAAACTCACAGACTGGTTTTTTTTGAAATGGCAATTGCATTGAAATAATACAGTCCTATGGAAAGATGCCATGATCCCTATTTATAGGAAAATAATACCTCCCGAAAACCAATTGTATAGGAAAATTCCTTAAAAGATTCATTCATTCTATAAAAGTCATTTCTTCTGGAAAGTATGACTGTTTTAGGTTGGAAGAGTTTTGTAGAGTTTAAGCTTTCACTTTATATACTCCTGCATTGTTTTGTTCTTTACAACAAACACTAGTTTAATAATATTTTCAAATAATAAAATGCATAATTTATAAATAAAAAGAAAGTCATTCTGAAATCCTGAGTGGTGAAAAATTGATTTCTTGTAAATGCTTTAAATAACAGACTATAGTACTAAATACCTAGTTTTCCCCCAAGAAATTAAAGTTAATAATTATTCTGCACCATAAGAAAACAAGAAAAATAAAACTAAGGCAAATGCCCAGTTGATTTTGACATAAATAGTTAAGAAACCACCCTTAACATGGAAGCTTTCATTTTGTTCAATCTTATGTAGACCATATTCAATCTACATGCCAGTTACCCACCAAAACACACTCTATTTCACCCAATCTAAACTTGTTCAGAAATGAAAAACACCAACATACTCAAAAAGAACTTCTATTTTTTAATTTTAAAGTGGGTTCAAAGACGTAACATTTTCTCATGAGCAACATGATGTTGTATATATATTTGGCATGAAAAATACTAAGAATTAAAAATTTGGGGATTATATACAGTAATTTCCATATATATAAAATTAATACATAGCATGTTTTAAAATCAATTAGAAGGATAATATAGTATAATTTGTATATTTAAGCAATAAAGAATTCTAACTTTTTACTTTTTGGAAATTGAAATACATGCCTAGAAATCAATGTTCACATTCAGTTTCATAAAAATTATTCATTTGCAGACTTTATTAGCAAACACCAATGTCTAAATTAATGTTATTTGCAGGATTCATGCTGGATGTATATACCTTTTTCTCTCTTTCCATCATCTCTGGTTTCTACAAATAGTATCAATAACCCTTTCCCAGTTATTTTATGTTTCATTCATTGTTCTTCACAATTTCACTTTCATAATGGGTATGTATGAATCCCATAACAACTTGGGTATGTTTGTGAATATGTCAGTGGAGGATACTAACAGACAGTGACTTACAGTGCTCTCAGGCTTGTTGTGATGTTCATGATTTTTGCCTTCTCTGTGAGGTGATAAAAAATTTTAAGAAAATTGCATACTAATTAGTGAACATATCTCAAAACCTATGAAACTAAATTGCAGGCACATCTCTCTCAGAAGCTCTTGAAGCTTTTATCCTCCAAAAAGTACCAATAACTTCTCTTTCCCTCAGCATTACACACTGCTCATGGTCATTTGTTTCATACAAACATCAATTGAACAGTAATAAAAAAAGAAGTGGTTTTACCTGTTGTCCTGGGAATTAGCTAGTAATGAGGCTCCTGTTGATTTCTGCATTTTTGGATCAAAAAATCTATAATAAATAGCTCTAAAGCCAAAAGAAGGAAGAGTAGGTTTTTACTGGTGAGGCATTGTCTAAAATAGTTGACAAGAATACAGACAACTAGATCAACTCTGATATGAGAATCCTATTGATCGAAAAATAAAAGAACATTTAGAATGGCATGAAAATCTTGAATGTTCTGATTTATACTTAATCCAGTAATATGTGAAAAAAATTGCTGTGGCTATTCAGCCATTTTGATAGTTGAAATGTCAATCCATAGCAGTTTTTAGTTCAAAATAGTTTCCAAATAGCTAATATCTGTGACTTTTATATATTGTTTACTAGATTAGCTGCTAAGGACAAATGGTTAACAAGACCCAGTCCCCACTCTGAAGTCTGGAAGGGTAAAGACAAGTAAATTGACAATTAAAATTGCTGATAAGCTCTTAGACTTATAAGACTGTCTAAGGAGCATTTTTTTATGCCTCTACCTCCTGCAGTTCTGCTCTAATCTTAGTTATTTCTTAACTTCTGCTAGCTTTTGAATTTTTTTGCTCATGCTTCTCTACTTCTTTTAATTGTGATGTTAGGGTGCCAATTTTAAATCTTTCCTGCTTTCTCTTGTGGGCAATTAGTGCTATAAATTTCCCTCTACACACTGCTTTAAATGTGTCCCAGAGATTCTGGTACATTGTGTCTTTGTTCTCATTGGTTTCAAAGAGCATCTTTATTTCTGCCTCAATTTCATTGTTACCCAGTAGTCATTCAGGAGCAGGTTGTTCAGTTTCCCTGTAGCTGTGCAGTTTTTAGTGAGTTTCTTAATCTTGAGTTCTAATTTGATTGCCCTGTGGTCTGAGAGAGTGTTTGTTATGATTTCCCTACTTTTTCATTTGCTGAGGAGTGTTTTACTTCCAATGATGTGGTCAATTATAGAATAAGTGTGATGTGGTGCTAAGAACAATGTATATTCTGTTGACTTGGGGTGGAAAGTTCTGTAGATGTCTATTAGGTCCACTTGGTCCAGAGCTGAGTTCAAGTCCTGTATATCCTTGTTAATTTTCTGTCTGATTGATGATTCTTATTGACAGTGGGGTGTTAAAGTCTCACATCATTATTGTGTGGGAGTATAAGTCTCTTTGTAGGTCTCTAAGAACTTGCTTTATGAATTTGGGTGTTCCTGAATGGGGTGCATATATATTTAGGATAGTTAGCTTTTCTTGTTGCATTGGTCCCTTTACCATTATGTAATGCCCTTCTTTGTCTCTTTTGAATAGTGTTGGTTTAAAGTCTGTTTTATCAGAGACTTAGATTTCAACCCCTGCTTTTTTTGCTTTCCATTTGCTTGGTAAATATTCCTCCATCCCTTTGTTTTGAACCTATGTGTGTCTTTGCATGTGAGATGGGTCTCCTGAATACAGCACACTGATGGGACTTGACTATGTCCAATTTGCCAGTCTGTGTCTTTTAATTGGGGCATTTAGCCCATTTACATTTAACGTTATACTGTTATGTGTGAATTTGATCCTGTCATTATGATGTTGACTGGTTATTTTGCCTGTTAGTTGATGCAGTTTCTTCATACTGTCAATGGTCTTTACAATTTGGCATGTTTTTGCAGTGGCTGGTACTGGTTTTTCCTTTCCATATTTAGTGCTTCCTTCAGGAGCTCTTGCGAGGTAGGCCTGGTGGTGTCAAAATCTTTCAGCATTTGCTTGTCTGTAAAGGATTTTATTTCTCCTTCACTTATGAAGCTTAGTTTGACTGGATATGAAATTCTGGGTTGAAAATTCAAGAACTCCCAATACAGAAACACCCAAATCCATAAAGCAAGTCCTTAGAGACCTACAAAGAGACTTAGACTCCCACACAATAACAATGGGAGACTTTACACCCCACTGTCAACATTAGATAGATTAAGGAGACAGAAGGTTAACAAGGATATCCAGGAATTGAACTCAGCACTGCCCCAAGTGGACCTAATAGACATCTACAGGAGTCTCCACCCCAAATCAACACAATGTACATTTTTCTGAGTACCACATCTCACTTATTTCAAAATTGACCACATAGATGGAAGTAAAGCACTCCTCAGCAAATGTAAAAGAACACAAATCATAACAAACTGTCTCGCAGACCACAGTGCAATCAAACTAGAACTCAGGATTAAGAAACCCACTCAAAACTGAACAACTACATGGAAACTGAACAACCTGCTCCTGAATGACTATTGGGTACATAACGAAATGAAGGCAGAAATGAAGATGTTCTTTGAAACCAATGAGAACAAAGACATAACATATCAGAACCTCTGGGACACATTTAAAGCAGCATGTAGAGAGAAATTTATAGCACTAAATCCCCACAAGAGAAAGGAGGAAAGATCTAAAATTGACACCGTAACATCACAATTAAAAGAACTAGAGAAGCAAAAGCAAACACATTCAAAAGCTAGCAGAAGGCAAGAAATAACTAAGATCAGAGCAGAACTGAAGGAGATAGAGACACAAAAAACCCTTCAAAAAATCTCGGGGCTGCTTTTTTTAGAAGATCGAAAAAGTAGATAGACCACTAGCAAGACTAATAAAGAAGAAAAGAGAGAAGAATCAAATAGACACAATAAGAAATTATAAAGGGGATATCACCACCAATCCTACAGAAATACAAACTACCGTCAGAGAATACTATAAACACCTCTACTCAAATAAGCTAGAAAATCTACAAGAAAGGGATAAATTCCTGGACACATACACCCTCCCAAGACTAAACCAGGAAGAAGTTGAATCCCTGAAGAGACAAATAACAGGCTCTGAAATTGAGGCAATAATTAATCACCTACCAACCAAAAAAAGTCCAGAACCAGACAGATTCACAGTACAATTCTACCAGAGTTACAAAAGGGGAGCTGGTACCATTCCTTCTGAAACTAATCCAATCAATAGAAAAAGAAGGAATCCTCCTTAACTCATTTTATGAGGCCAGCATCATCCTGATAACAAAACCTGGTAGACACACAACAAAAAAAGAGAATTTTAGACCAATATCCCTGACGAACATGGGTGCAAAAATCCTCCATAAAATACTGGCAAACTGAATCCAGCAGCACATCAAAAAGCTTATCCACCATGATCAAGTGGGCTTCATCCCTGAGATGCAAGGCTGGTTCAACATACACAAATCAAGAAACATAATCCAGCATATAAAGAGAACCAAAGACAAAAACAACTTGATTATCTCAATAGATGCAGAAAAGACCTTTGATAAAATTCAACATCCCTTCATGGTAAAAACTCTCAATAAACTAGGTATTGATGGGACATATCTCAAAATAATAAGAGCTATTTATGACAAACCCACAGCCAATATCATACTGAATGGGCAAAAACTGGAAGCATTCCCTTTGAAAACTGGCACAAGATAGGGATGCCCTCTCTCACCACTCCTATTCAGCATAGTATTGGAAGTTCTGGTCAGGGCAATCAGGCAGGAGAAAGAAATAAAGGATATTCAATTAGGAAAACGGGAAGTCAAGTTGTCCCTGTTTGCAGATGTCATGATTGTATATTTAGAAAACCCCATTGCCTCAGTCCCAAATCTCCTTAAGCTGACAAGCAACTTCAGCAAAGTCTCAGGATACAAAATCAATGTGCAAAAATCAAAAGCATTCCTATACACCAATACAGACAGAGAGCAAAATCATGAGTGAAATTCCATTCATAATTGCTGCAAAGAGAATAAAATATCTAGGAATCCAACTCACAAGGGATGTGAAGGACCTCTTCAAGAACTACAAACCACTGCTCAAGAAAGATTCCAGGATGGCTGAATAGGAACAGTTCCAGTCTGCAGCTCCCAGCATGAGCAACGTAGAAGATGGGTGATTTCTGCATTTCTAACTGAGGTACCAGGTTCATCTCACTGGGGTTTGTCAGACAGTGGGGCAGCCCATGAAGGATGAGCCAAAGCAGGGCGAGGCATCGCCTCACCTGGGAAGTGCAAGAGGTCAGGGAGTTCACTTTCAAAGCCAAGGGAAGCCGTGACAGACTGCACCTGGAAAATTGGGTCACTCCTACCCTAATACTGCACTTTTCCAACAGTCTTAGTAAACGGCACACCAGGAGATTATATCCTGCCCCTGGCTCAGAGGGTCCCACGCCCACAGAGCCTCCCTCATTGCTACCACAGCAGTCTGAGACCAAACTGCAAGGCAGCAGTGAGGCCAGGGGAGGGGCGCCCACCATTGCTGAGGCTTGAGTAGGTAAACAAAGCAGCCTGGAAGCTAGAACTGGGTGGAGCCCACCGCAGCTTAAGGAGGCCTACCTCCCTCTGTAGACTCCACCTCTGGGGGCAGGGCATAACTGAACAAAAGGCAGCAGAAACTTCTGCATACATAAACATCCCTGTCAGACAGCTTTGAAGAGAGTAATGGTTCTCCCAGCATGGATTTTGAGCTCTGAGAATGGAGAGACTGCCTCCTCAAGTGGGTCTCTGACCCCCGAGTAGCCTAACTGGGAGGCACCTCACAGTAGGGGCCGACAGACACCTCATACAGCTGGGTGCCTCTCTGAGATGAAGCATCCAGGGGAATGATCAGACAGCAACATTTGCCGTTCTGCAATATTTGCTGTTCTGCAGCCTCCAGTGGTGATACCCAGGCAAACAGGTTCTGGAGTGGACCTCCAGCAAACTCCAACAGACCTGCAGCTGAGGGTCCTACCTGTCAGAAGGAAAACTAACCAACAGCAAAGGGCATCCACACCAAAACCCCATCTGTATGTCACCATCATAATATACCAAGGGTAGATAAAACCACATAGATTGGGAGAAACCAGAGCAGAAAAGCCGAAAATTCTAAAAATCGGAGCACCTCTTCTCCTCCAAAGGAAAGTAGCTCCTCACCAGCAATGGAACAAAGCTGGACAGAGAATGATTTTGACGACTTGAGAGAAGAAGGCTTCAGACAACCAATTATAACAAACTTCTCTGACCTAAAGGAGGACGTATGAACCCACTGCAAAGAAGCAAAAACCTTGAAAAAAGATTAGAAGAATGGATCACTAGAATAACCAACATAGAGAAGACCTTAAATAACCTGATGGAGCTGAAAACCATGGCATGAGAACTACGTGATGCATCCGCAAGCTTCAGTAGCCAATTCAATCAACTGGAAGAAACGGTATCAGTGACTGAAAATCAAATGAATGAAATGAAGTGAGAAGAGAAGGTTAGAGAAAAAAGAGTAAAAAGAAACAAACAAAGCCTCCAAGAAATATGGGACTATGTGAAAAGACCAAATTTACATCTGATTGATTTACGTGAAAGTAAAGGGGAGAATGGAACCAAGATGGAAAACACTCTTCAGGATATTATCCAGGAGAACTTCCCCAACCTAGCAAGGCAGGCCAACATTCAAATTCAGGAAGTACAGACAATGCCACAGAGCTACTCCTCAAGAAGAGCAACTCCAAGACATATAATTGTCAGATTTACCAAAGTTGAAACGAAGGAAAAAATCTTAAGGGCAACCAGAGAGAAAGATCGGGTTACCCACAAAGGGAAGCCCATCAGACTAACAGCAGACCTCTCAGCAGAAACTCTACAAGCCAGAGGATAGTGAGGGCCAATGTTCAACATTCTTAAAGAAAAGAATTTTCAACCCAGAATTTCATATCCAGCCAAACTAAGCTTCATAAGTGAAGGTGAAATAAAATCCTTTACAGATAAACAAATGCTGAGAGATTTTGTCACCACCAGGCCTGCCTTAAAAGAGTTCCTGAAGGAAGCACTAAACATGGAAAGGAAAAACCGGTACCAGCCACTGCAAAAACATTCCAGATTGTAAAGACCACTGATGCTAGGAAGAAACTGCATCAACTAATGAGCAAAATAACCAGCTAACATCATAATGATGGGAGCAAATTCACACATTATAATATCAACCTTAAATGTAAAAGGGCTAAATGCTCCAATTAAAAGACACAGACTGGCAAATTGGATAGAGTTAAGACCCATCAGTGTGCTGTATTCAGGAGACCCATCTCACGTGCAGAGACACACAAAGGCTCAAAATAAAGGAAGGGAGGAAGATCTACCAAGCAAATGGAAAACAAAAAAAAGCAGGAGTTGCAATCCTAGTCTCTGATAAAACAGACTTTAAACCAACAAACATCAAAAGAGACAAAGAAGGCCATTACATAATGGTAAAGGGATCAATTTAACAAGAAGAGCTAACTATCCTAAATACATGCACCCAATGCAGGAGCACCCAGATTCATAAAGCAAGTCCTTAGAGACCTACAAGGAGACTTAGACACCCACACAATAATAATTGGAGACTTTAACACCCCACTGTCAACATTAGATAGATCAATAAGACAGAAAGCTAACAAGGATATCCAGGAATTGAACTCAGCTCTGTTCCAAGGGGACCTAACAGACATCGACAGAATTCTGCACCCCAAATCAACAGAATATACATTCTCTCAGCACCACATTGCAATTATTCCAAAATTGATCACATAGTTGGAAGTAAAGCACTCCTCAGCAAATGTAAAAGAACAGAAATTATAACAAACTGTCTCTCAGACCAGTGCAATCAAACTAGAACTCAGGACTAAGAAACTCAATTAAAACTCCTCAACTACATGGAAACAGAACAACCTGCTCCTGAATGACTACTGGGTACTGTTTGGACGAACGGAGGCAGGATGGTGCACTTCCGGGTTCTTCTTCACCACCAACTCTTCCCATGTGTGCGAGAATGCAGCTGACGCCCGGGAAGGTGCAGATTAATCAGGCATGCACCATGTGATGTCAATCCGAGGAGACCAAGATTTATCTGGTGGCACCTGCGGAGCGCCTCCCCCTCCCCCGACATGCCTGTGCCCCGCCTAATGCCCTTCCACTCCTAGAAAAGTCGCTCCCAGCAGATGCGCAGGCGGTGGGCTTTCTCAGCCCCCACTCTTGTCAGGACTGTATTAGAAACTCCACCCCCCCCACCCCCAGCTCCGGTCCCTGAAGCTAGATGACCAAAGAATAAATTTGCAGTTTTGCTTTTAGCCTTGCCTACTCACTGGTTCTTTTGTGCCCACTCTGGTGGTCTTAGAAAAACAAATCAGGTACATAATAAAATGAAGGCAGAAATAAAGATGTTCTTTGAAACCAATGAGAACAAAGACATAACATATCAGAATCTCTGAGACACATTTAAAGCAGTGTGTAGGGAGAAATTTATAGCACTAAATGCCTACAAGAGAAAGGAGGAAAGATCTAAAATTGACACCCTGACATCACAATGAAAAGAACTAGAGAAGCAAGAGCAAACACACTCAAAAGCTAGCAGAAGACAAGAAATAACTAAGATCAGAGCAGAACTGAAAGAGATAGAGATACAGAAAACCCTTCAAAAACTCAATGAATCCAGGAGCTGGTTTTCTGAAAAGATCAACAAAATTCACAGACTGCTAGCAAGACTAATAAAGAAGAAAAGAGAGAAGAATCAAATAGACACAATAAGAAATTATAAAGGGGATATCACCACCGACCCCACAGAAATATAAACTAACGTCAGAGAATACCATAAACACCTCTACACAAATAAGCTAGAAAATCTACAAGAAATGGATGAATTCCTGGGCACATCCACCCTCCCAAGACTAAACCAGGAAGAAGTTGAATTCCTGAATAGGCCAATAACAGGCTCTGAAATTGAGGCAATAATTAATAGCCTACCAACCAAAAGAAGTCCAGGACCAGACGGATTCACAGCTGAATTCTACCAGAGTTACAAAGAAGAGCTGGCATCATTCCTTCTAAAACTAATCCAATCAACAGAAAAAGAGGAAATCCTCCCTAACTCATTTTATGAGGCCAGCATCATCCTGATACCAAAGCCTGGCAGAGAAACACACACAAAAAAAGATAATTTTAGACCATTATCCCTGATGAACATGGATGCAAAAAACCTCCATAAAATATTGGCAAACCGAACCCAGTAGCACATCAAAAAGCTTATCCACCATGATCAAGTGGGCTTCATCACTGGGATGCAAGGCTGGTTCAACATACAAAAATCAGTAAACGTAATCCATCATATAAACAGAATCAAAGATAAAAACCACATGATTATTTCAATAGGTGCAGAAAAGGCCTTCAACAAAATTCAACAGCGCTTCATGCTAAAAACTCTCAATAAATTAGGTATTGATGAGATGTATCTAAAAACAATAAGAGCTATTTATGACAAACCCACAGCCAATATCATACTGAATGGGCAAAAACTGGAAGCATTCACTTTGAAAACTGGCACAAGACAGGGACGCCCTCTCTCACCACTCCTATTCAACATAGTGTTGGAAGTTCTGGCCAGGGCAATCAGGCAGAAGTAAGAAATAAAGGGTATTCAATTAGGAAAAGAGGAAATCAAATTGTCCCCTTTTGCAGATAACATGATTGTATATTTAGAAAACCCCATTGTCTCAACCCAAAATCTCCTTAGGCTGATAAGCAACTTCAGCAAACTGTCAGGACACAAAATCAATGTGCAAAAATCAAAAGCATTCCTATACACCAAGAACAGACAAACTGAGAGCCAAACCATGAGTGAACTCCCATTCACAATTGCTTCAAAGAGAATAAAACACCTAGGAATTCAACTTACAAGGGACGTGAAGGACCTCTTCAAGGAGAACTACAAACCACTGCTCAATGAAATAAAAGACACAAACAAATGGAAGAACATTTCATGCTCATGGATAGAAAGAATCAATATCGTGAAAATGGCCATACTGTCCAAGGTAATTTATAGAGTCAATGCCATCCCCATCAAGCTACCAATGACTTTCTTCACAGAATTGGAAAAAACTGCTTTAAAGTTCATATGGAACCAAAAAAGAGCCCACATTGCCAAGACAGTCCTAAACCAAAATAATAAAGTTGCAGGCATCACGCTACCTGACTGCAAACTATACTACAAGTCTACAGTAACCAAAATAGCATGGTACTGGTACCAAAACAGAGATATAGACCAATGGAACAGAACAGAGCCCTCAGAAATAATACCACACATCTACGGCCATCTAATCTTTGACAAACCTGACAAAAACAAGAAATGGGGAAAGGATTCCCTATTTAATAAATGGTGCTGGAAAAACTGCCTAGCCATATGTAGAAAGCTGAAACTGGATCCCTTCCTTACATCTCATACAAAAATTAATTCGAGATGGATTAAAGAGTTAAATGTTAGACCTAAAACCATAAAAACCCTAGAAGAAAACCTAGGCAATACTATTCAGGACACAGGCATGGGCAAGGACTTCATGTCTAAAACACCAAAAGCAATGGCAACAAAAGCCAAAACTGACAAATGGGATCTAATTAAACTAAAGAGCTTCTGCACAGCAAAAGAAACTACCATCAGAGTGAACAGGCAACCTATAGAATGGGAGAAAATTTTTGCAATCTACTCATCTGACAAGGGCTAATATACAGAATCTACAAAGAACTCAAACAAATTTACAAGAAAAAATCAAACAACCCCATCAAAAAGTGGGCAAAAGATATGAACAGACACTTCTCAAAAGAAGACATTCATACAGCCAACAGACACATGAAAAAATGCTCATCATCACTCGCCATCAGAGAAATGCAAATCAAAACCACGATGAGATACCATCCCACACCAGTTAGAATGGCAGTCATTAAAAAATCAGGAAACAACAGGTGCTGGAGAGGATGTGGAGAAATAGGAAAGCTTTTACACTGTTGATGGGACTGTAAACTAGTTCAACCATTGTGGAATACAGTGTGGTGATTCCTCAAGGATCTAGAACTAGAAATACCATTTGACCCAGCCATCTCATTACTGGATATATACCCAAAGCATTATAAATCATGCTGCTATAAAGACACATGCACACATATGTTTATTGCAGCACTATTCACAATAGCAAAGACTTAGAACAAACCCAAATGTCCATCAGTGATATACTAAGAAAAATGTGTCACATATACACCATGGAATACTATGCAGCCATAAAAAAGATGAGTTCATGTCCTTTGTAGGGACATGGATGAAGCTGGAAACCATCATTCTGAGCAAACTTTCGCGAGAACAGAAAACCAAACACTGCATGTTCTCACTCATAGGTGGGAATTGAACAATGAGAACACTTGGAGACAGGATGGGGAACATCACACACCAGGGCCTGTCATGGGGTTGGGCGAGTGGGGAGGGATAGCATTAGGACATATACCTAATGTAAATGATGAGTTAGTGGGTGCAGCACACCAACATGGCACATGTATACATATGTAACAAACCTGCCCATTGTGCACATGTACCCTAAAACTTAAAGTATAATAATCATAAATGAATAAAAATAATAATACTAATAATATTTCTAGAGATATAGTTCCCCTAAACATAAAAAATCAAATTTACAAAAAACAACATAATGTGCATTTTTTCAATAATGCTCACACCTTTTCATTTTTCCATAAGTTATTGGGGAACAGGTGGTGTTTGGTTACATGGGTAAGTTCTTTAGTGGTGATTTGTGAGATTTTGATGTACCCATCACTCAAGCAGTATACACTGCACAATATTTGTAGTCTTTTATCTCTTACCCCCCTCCCACTCTTCCCCCCAAGTCCCCAAATTCCACTGTATCATTCTCATGTCTTTGCATCCTCATAGCTTAGCTCCCACATATCAGTGAGAACATACAATGTTTGGTTTTCCATTCCTGAGTTACTTCACATAGAAGAATAGTCTCCAGCCTCATTCAGATCACTGCAAATGCTGTTAACTCATTCTTCTTTATGGCTACATAATACTCCATCATATATATATATATTTACTACAGTTTATTTATCCACTTGTTGATTGATGGTTATTTGGGTTGGTTCCACGATTTGGCAATTGTGAATTGTGCTGCTATAAACATGCGTGTGCAAGAATCTTTTTCAAATAATGACTTCTTGTCCTCTGGATAGATACCCAGTAATGGAATTGCTAGATCAAATAGCAGTTCTACTTTTAGTTCTTTAGAGAATCTCCACACTGTTTTCCATAGTGGCCATACTAGTTTACATTCCCACTAGCGGTGTAGAGGTGTTCCCTGTTCACCACATCCACACCAACATCTACCGTGTTTTGATTATTTATTATGGCCATTCTTGTAAGAGAGTTTTGTGGTTTTGAATTGCATTTCCCTGATCATTGGTGATGTTGAGCTTGGTTTTGATTTGCATTTCCCTATCATTAGTGATGTTGAGCATTTGTTCATGTTTGTTGGTCATTTGTATATCTTCTTTTGATAATTGTCTATTCATGTCCTCAGCCCACTTTTTGATGGGTTTGTTTTTTTCTCACTGATTTGTTAGCGTTTGTTGTAGATTCTGGATATTAGTCCTTTGTCAGATGTATAGATTGTGAAGATTTTCTCTCACTCTGTGGGGTGTCTGTTTACTCCACTGTTTTGTGCAAAAACTCTTTAGTTTAATTAGGTCCCAACTATTCATCTTTGTTTTCACCGCATTTGCTTTTGGGTTCTTGGTCATTAAAAAATGTGCATTATTTTTAAATGCATTCCCCAAAAAGACTATTATACTGTAGGAATCTTTTACATTGAAGTCTTCCCATTCATTCACAAGATGGCCGGGTCTATAAAACTACAGTTTGATATATAGTAGAGTATAATGGGAAAACCAATAGCTTGTTGTCAAAGAGATTCAGGGTGCATTCTTACCAGCTTGTCATCTTAGGTAAGTTATTTAACTCATCTGTCTCCATTTTCTTAATAGCAGAATTAGAATATTATCATCTACTTTTCAGGCTGGAGGGAAGACTGAGGATCTGGTCTGTAGTACATGCTTAATACATTCCGTAAATTTTAGGAATTCATTTATTTTTTAAAGCAAGGTATACACTTGCTGTAGCATCACATAAAATAAATTTTGGCTGAAAGGTATTTATATTTTAAACACAAGCTGTAAAATGCTTAACCCAGGCTGGGAATCTTGTAAGCACTCAATAATCTTATATGTGTGATATTCATTATTCAAAACATATTTTATGAGCACCTTTCTACAGGGTCTGTGCTAGGTATTAGAAGTCAGTTCCTCTGATAAAGTCACAAATGGGAGCTGTCTTACATGCTTTATTTCCAGCTCTGTCTAGTACAATAAGAGACTTGATTGGCAAGAGCTAATGCCCCCTTGACTTAGAGTTGTGTTTCAGGAAAACAGAAATAATTAATTATTAGTAAAATAAAACAGGTCCCCAAATGCCAGTTTTATTTATGCCAGTTGTCCTTGCCTGACTTCCCTCTTGCCAATTCATTTAATCCACTTCAACATGTTGGTCAGAACACTGGGTTCATTCCATTCCTTTAAGTATATAGTACAATAAAGTAGGAAACTTCATTCTAAACAAAGCTTCAAAATTGATCTCCTTAAAACAACAGAGAAAACAATCATGAGATGGACAAGAAAAAATAAAAATTTCTCAGGGGTGAAATGTACTTTCTTAGATCCAAGCAAGCAAATATATTTGCAGAACTCCATCTCAGAAACAAAATGTAATTGCATTGACAATGAACACTGCCTTATCTTTTTCCATATCATAAATGCTAAAAATGACTGTACTTTTGAGAATTTGACTTGACAGCTCAATTTTTTAGAAATCAATGTTTGCCATACCAGACTACCATTGCCTTAGGTGATTATACTAAAAAATTACAACTCTATGCTCCTATGTTATATAATAAACGTTTTGAATATCACTGGGTTTAACATACAGGATTTGAACTAAGCAAAAAGAAAATCAAGCCCTTCTTCCTCCAAGACAACACTTATGGTGATCCAGTCTCTCAGCACAATTTGCACTATTGATGCAAAAATGTTACTCCAGGCCTATCCACCTAAAAAAATGGAGTTTCAGACACCAGTTTTCCACCTTCTGCTACCAGTTCATTAGTGAACACTCAAAACAGTTTTTGCTGCCCCACATAACCTCACAACGGCAAAAGTCAGATAATGGATTTGGTTATTTTCCCCTAGGTAGCATCTGAATATGAATCTCAGAGTCTGAGAGACACCATTTCAAATCCTGCTTCTGTCTTGTATTCAGATAACTTCTCTGGATCTCAATTTTTTATCAATAAAAATGTTGATAAGAATAATCTACCTAGTAGCATTGTCAAGAAGATGAAATAAAATAATTTATTTAAAGTCTCAGAACATACCATTTACCTTAATAAATGGTAGCTGTTATTACTGAGGAAACGTTGGGTGAGATTATCAGTGCCTACCAAGACAGGTAATATGGTTTGGCTCTTTGTCCCCACCCAAATCTCATCTCAAATTGTGTTGAGGAAGGGACCTGGTGGGGGGTGAGTGGATCATGGGGTGCCTTCCCCCACGCTGTTCTCATACTAGTGAGTGAGTTCTCATGAGAGCTAATAGTTTAAAAGTGTTTGGCAGCTCCCCCTCACTCTCTCTCTTTGCTTGCTTCCCCTTCACCTTCTATTATGATTGTAAGTCTCCTGAGGCCTCCCGAGCCATGAGGAACTGTGAGTCAATTAAACTGCTTTCCTTTATAAATTACCCAGTCTCCAACAGTTCTTTATAGCAATGTGAAAGCAGACTAATACAACAGGGGAGTGAGAACAAAGCTCTTCCATTAGAGCACCCAGAGCAGCCAAACTCCTCCCTGGGGACTGAAGCTAGAAACTTCACTAAGGTCAACTGTGATGAAAGAGAAAGGCATAACAGAAAACTAGATGGACTTAGCCAAAACACACAACTTAATCAAAACATGAACACCTCCTTTCTGAACGTTCTAATTGCATTTTCATTCTTTTTTCCATTTGCAATATCCTGTCAGTCCTATCATCCCTCCAAGGGGCGATAAAGATCCCTTTAATGATGTATAGCTATCTGGCTGATGATGCTTAACTGTTGCTAAGAAATATCAAAAAAATTTTCCTTTTATGCAAATACCCAGATATATCCAAAAATTAGTTATCTCCTAACCCAAAACATTATCATTCCACTGTTGAAACATTGAAATGGTCCAATATGAATACAGAAACAACCGGAGGAAAACAGAGAGCAAACCAAAAATGTCATCTTTTGATTGATAAAGACTATATATCCAAGATCATAGTTTAATATAAAAGACAATTTGACTTGTTAATTGAGCCCATTGTTAAGCAGATTGACATAACTAGTAACAGCCAACGCTGAGCAAAAGCAGGTGAGACTTAAACATAGAGGAGCTGAAGAGAACTGCTCCATGAAGACAGCTTAATTACAAGAGAAAAAAAGCAGCAGCTGAGCTGGGCACGCTCAGTTTATCCTTTCAAATTGATATGAGTTACTTCTGGGCAGAGTATAAAAGGCAAGGAGAGTTGCCACTATTGCCACATTAATATTGTGCTCCCTTAACTGAGAGAAAACTTCAGGAATGAGGGATGATACAGTCTCCCCTAACATCCACAACCAGAAAATAAACTGATAAACCTAAGAAATACAAGGCATTTATCCTTTGCCAAACAGTGGGGTCAATTCCCAAAAGGTGGCATTACAAAAGTTAAAATTATATTTTAACATACCCTCAAGCATAATAATCAAAGTTCTGGAAGACACTTGCATCCCATAAGCAAACCATATTATAAGAACTGTCTCCGGTAGAATATCTTGCACTTGGGTCCAAGTCTTAATCATTCAGGACATACTATTGCTGTGTGTTATGGCTCCAAAAGACTAGACTAATCCCTTCTCTTAGTGAATTTGCTTTTTTTTTCCAGGTGCACCAAGCAAGAATCTCAATACATTTGAAACAATTTTAGAAACGTACACAGATACCAGATAGGAACCAAAATGCCTACCTTTCTACTGCTAGAGCTGGAATAAAAAATATAGCTTGGAAAGACAAATGTCACATGACCTCATTCACATGTGAAAGAAATCTAAAATAAACAACAAAAAAAAAAGTTGTCTCTTAGAAGCAGAGAGTGGGGAGGGAGGAAGGAGGAGAGAATCTGGAGAGGTTGGTCAACAGATACAGAGTTACAATTAGATGGGAGGAATAAGTTCCGCCGTTCCATTGCACAGTAGGGTGACTATGGTTAACAGTAATATATTGTATATTACAAAACAGCTAGTAGACAGGCTGTTGGGTGTTCTCACCACAAAGAAGTGACAAGTGTTTGAGGTGACGGACATGCTAAATACCCTGACTTGATCATTACACAACATATATATGTATTCAAAACATTAAATTATACCCCCATAAATATGACAATTATAATGTTTTCATTTAAAAATTAGTTTTTGAAAAAGGAAATATTAGTTAGATGTTTCCAAAATTAAGCTTCCCATTTTTCCCACACTGAATCCAGCCACCCCAAACTGCATATGTCCTTTCCACAAGTCCAAAGCCTACCCAGGTAATTATCTGTATGGAGGCAGAAAAATGAAAGCAGCAGCACTCAGTGCTTTCACCCAGAGATGCAGGACAGGCCACGTTGTTAGAGAGACATTTGACTCTGTATTCCCTCTCAGAAGGGAAAGTGAAATGTTGTCATATCCTTGCCATCTCATCAAGAGAGAAATCATTCAGCTTTGCACATACAGGAATTAGTGAAAAGTACAAGGCAGCATAGAAGCCTCCTGCCCCCTACTTTCAAATGGCAAATTATGGAGAGAAGGAAAAAATCATTTTCCCTTATAGCTTGTGGTGATCTGCAAAGACAGATGCTGCTCTAATATTGCCTTTTGTGGTGGATGCGAATTTCAGTACATATTTTCATGTATGTGAAAAATATAACTTGTTTGGTTTTTCTATAATTTATCATAATTCCCTTTCTAGGAATAATGTGACCATTATCCCAGTTTGCCGAGGACAGTTCCACTTTCCACAGGCTATCCAGGTATAATTATCAATAGTTTCCCTTTTCACCCTCAACTGTCCCAATCTGGACAACAGTTCAGATGGTCTTGCTAATAACATGTCTGTCCTAACAGGTAGTAGAAACTTAATCCCAGGGGCTTCCTCACTTTATCCTAGTGTGACCTGGGCATCTGATGAGTGTCCTTGTTTTTGATCTTCAGGTGTCACCCCATGAAGGCTGCCAGGCTGCCATTTCTTTGCTCTCAATCTTACCAGAAACAGTTCCCAGCGTTGAGCTTTCTCTGTTACGCTACTTCAGGTACAGGCAGTCACCACGAAGCTCCCCACACTATGCTGGCACAAAAGAAATTAAGATGTCAAGAGCCCTGTGTCACTTTCACACCTTCATCCAGCACACAGAAAGGAGTCTGCTGTCCATGTGTTACACTGGGCCCACTATGGTCCCAGGCTCCTTGCATGGGAATCCTTCTCCCATTCATGCCCCTCACTGCAGCATGGGAAACGTTGTAAAGCTGTTCCCTAGGTCTTGCTGTTTCTTTAAGCTCCATCAGGAATGAGACACGGCATGTCCTTGCCTCTCCCAGAACCACCAGAACATCTAGGGCTTTTTATTTGCTTCTCCCACCTCCAATATAGAATGACCCAAGAAGGCAAAGCACAGGACCTAGTAATCGGCGATCAGTAAGTATAGTTGATTATCCTTACTAAATCTCCATTTCATCATCTATAAAAAGGTAAAATAGATTCTATTTTACTAGCTTGTAGTGAAGTTCAAAGAAGTCAACATTTATCAAAAGGAAATTGCAAAGTATATTTAAATGCTACTATTTTTTCTTCTATGAGTTCTTTGAGGGAAGTGACTGTGTTTTAGTCTTTATTCTTACCCTCTCACATAATACCTTGTGTATTGTGAGTTCAAATAATGTTTTCAGTAAAATGATTACCTAAAACATATATAAGACAAGCTTATAACATAGTAGAAAACATTCATTTTCCATCAAAGTAAGTAGAAATGATATCATGTAGGCATTTTACATCCCCTAGTATTTAACACAGTAGTAAGCCTATAAAAAGACAGTAGAGAATATTTATAGAGTGATTCATTCACTTTATCAAAATATGTTTAACTGGCTACCTGTGGCTCTTAAAACAAGAATATAACTTCAAAAATTTGTCCTGCAGAAACAATGAGAAAATCAAGTTCAAAAAGTCACCATAATATTCTGAAAATATTATTTCCAGATATGGAATGAAGGAAACATATTATATTAGGTTAAAACTATGTCAAGGAGACCCAACAATACAGTGGCAAGAAAACACTGTAAAGAAAGGCATCTCTCTCTCACATTCCAGAAAGGTCAGGCTGGCTGCTCTGCTTCATGCAGTCATTCAGGGGTCCAGGTTCTTTTCATCTTGGTTCTCAGGGATCCCCTGGGACACTGTCCTCATGTACGTGGTAAAGGCTGAATCACAGCATGTTTGTAGGGAGGGAATACAGCCCAGAAACATTCTATTGACAAGAACTGAAGTCATGTGACCATGCCTCACTGCCAGGGAGACGGCAGAAAACAGGAATTGCTTTGGTGGGCATCCAATCATAGTAATAGAGACACTTTTTATCCCAAATGGGTTAACTTAGAAAAACAATATAGCCAAAACAATATCTTTGCAGATCAGGAAGACAGGGTTATCAATGTCCTTATGTACAATGTATTTGTATCTGCTGAATATAGTTTATCAAAATTATATAGTATGTAGTTAGTAGGCAATAGACATTTATTTCAAGTTTGAGGAAAAAAAAAATAGAAGCCACAAGTATCTCTAGTCAATCAGAGAGAGCCGAAAGTCATAACAAACAATTTTGTTCAACTTAATCTAAGACTTACTAAAAATGAGAGAAAAGAAACAACTAATTAAAAATATCTTCTTTCAAAATCCATTTTAGTTAGGATTCCTAATTTAAATGGTTTATAACATTAGACACCAAAACAAAGGAGCAAATAATATACTAATAATAAATTAACTAAAATAGCAAGGACTTACAGAGTATTTAAAATAATAATGGATTATCATTCATTCATGTTTACCTTTGTTAATGAATCATGGGGCAACTACCCAAAAAAAAGTAAAAATGTTCCATTTTAAGGATTTTTGTGTCTTTTCATCCTACTCTCTGAGTGAGATCAATAGAATGTTCAATATCCATATAATGAGCAAAAGAACGGGCTCAAAACAGAGTGTCCATCCCTAAACAATACCCGAATACTAGAATATACATTTCTTTCAACATTATCTGTTTAAACCCTAAAAATCCATTCGAGTATTTGAAATTTAGAAAATAATTCCATAGAATGTTATTACAAAAACAATTCATAAGTATATAGTAAGCTTTCATTTTTAGCAAGCTTATGAGTTGCATTTACATTCACAACATTTATCAATCTAACAAATAGTCACAAACTTCGGTTCTAAGTTCTTTCTCCTATGCAAAAGAATTTTATAATCATTTAATAATCAAAAGGATTTTTTAAATTAGGAATTCCCAATACATGTTCAGGCTCTATTCTGTAAAGATGATATTTAAAATATCCGTTCACTCTGGGCAGCGTTAGAATAACCACACCTGACCCGAGAGGTCACCTGATTCAGAGAACCTTCATTAACATAGCTGATACATGCTTTTGACTTAGAACCAGTGCCTGGCACATGGCAGGTGCACAGTAAATAAAATTCTTGTTATTCTCAGTATTACTATATATCTAAAGCAACAGAACATGCTCTAATGACAACTAATCACACTTTCCTAAAATATTAGTGAAATCCATAAAAGGACAACATCTTTTCTAACCCTGGTTAGAGACATTTATCACTTTCATGGCCTTTATTTTTATGATCCGCGTTAGTCCTCCTCAAACTGGTCTCTGTACAAAAAGTGACATTGCCATTATCCTTAGCAAACTAACACGAGAACAGAAAACCAAATACTGCATGTTCTCACTCACAAGTAGGAGCTAAATGATGAGAACACATGGACACTTACAGGGGAACAACACACACTGGGGCCTTTTGGAGGATGGAGGGTGGGAGGAGAGAGAGGATCAGGAAAAATAACTAATGGTACTAGGCTTAATACCTGGGTGATGACATACATTTACCTAAGTAACAAACCTGCACATGTATCCTGAACTTAAAAGTTAAAAAAAACATGTCATTGTCTAAGTAGTCTCTGTTCACAAATGCTTAAAATTCTGTAAAGAATACACCCTTCCCTAACTTCTTTCTAGTTTGCAACCTTTTAACTACGATAGACACCTCCACTGTGATCAAATAAAATGGAGTCCTCTGTGGTTGCCTGTTACAAGCACCTGTGCTCTGAGTCTTTGGAAAGGAATTTTTGTTGTTGTGTTTTTTATACACTTGGCATAAAAAAAAAATAGTCTCCACTTTTGTTGTACTGTGGGGTGGAAATCTTAGTTCATTATCAAATGTAAAAAATTATAATTTTATAATGTAACTAATCTTTTGTGTCACATCGTGACACGGGAAAAAAACTATAGCCTCCCTAAAACTAGAGCTTTTCTTCTTTTGCCAAGTAACAAATAAGGTCCAATGAGAAGGGAGTGTTTAGAACGCCCAGCCTTTGGCAGCTGATGTAGTGAGGGGAAAAAAGAGTTCTATCTAATTTTTTTAATTGAACTCATTTAACTGCCAGATCTAGCCAATTTTCGATGTCACATGACCACAAGAGTATCTCTAAGGTGGAAGTCATCCCATCTTGTTCTTGGTATTTAATATATAAAGGTAGCTCTGAAACATCCTTTGTTCTGTCTGGTCCCCTCAGGAATCTCCTTGTTTCTTTCATCAGTGATGCACCTGCGGCCATGGGAATCTGCAAGGCAAACAAAAGTTTTATTTCCTCAAATGTAACCCTGCTCCCTCTGCTCCCAGGCTCTTCCCAGCAAGGTGGGTGTGGGGTCCCTCTCAGTCAGGTCTACCAGTATCCATACACTCATCACCTCCCCTTAGTCTCTCTTCTTCCTGTCGGCTTAGCAGGAACTCCTTTCTCCTCACAAATCTGTGTTGTGTTCTAATGTGTGGACTCCTTCCCACTCCCACATGGGGGTGTGAGCTTTTAGAAAATGAAAGCCAGGAGGCCTCAGGTTCCTCAGGAAACAGACACTAAGGTGGAGACGTGGGAACTGCTCTCAGGAACAACACCTGTAAGGAAAGGCGAGCAGCAGAACTGAGAAAAGGGGGAAGTTGGACAAGGATGTGGTTGCAACAGAGGACACAGCTGATCTTATAGACGGCAACGAAGCAGGTGTGGCTCCTCAGAGATGCCCCATATTGAAGCCAACGCTGAACCTTGTAAACCCCCTCACCAGTAAATCACTGGCTAAGTGCTGCTGTATAAGTGCTACCCTAAAGAGGAATGTGACCTTGGACAAGGCCGCTCCTTTCAGTCATGGGCAACTCCTGGAGCCATGGGTAAGTTACACTCCTACCAGCTAAGGTAATAAGCATCTCAGTCCTGAATTGGGGGTTGAGGTTGCTCACCACAGTATCCACAATACCAGAGACTGTCAAACTTCAGCCGGATCAAAATCACATGGAGGCATTGTTAAAACAGATGGCTAGGCTCCATTCATTAGGTCTGGATCCAGGCTGGAGTATCTGCATTTCTAACAAGTGCCCAGGTACTTCTGATGCTGCTATTTTAGGTCACCCTTCAAAATCTACTGCACTCCAGTATTCTAGGCTTATTCCACCAATTTTCCTTCAACAGAGTAAAGAACACCTTAAGTGTGCGGAAGTCCAAAGAAGAGAAACAAAATAGGGGAAAACAGGAGGAGGTGAATCTGTTAATATATTTTTTAATACACTGCTCTGCCACATTCACTGAGTTAATGCTTCTTTTTCTTACTATGCTGGAGTTCTTTATTCTATACTTAGTTCCTTTTTCTTTACTTTCTCCCACTAATTAAATGAGTGGTTTTTTTTCTATGATTATTTCCAGCATTTCCTTGTCAAATTTTCCCCAGCCTGGCAGTGAAAACTCCCAATGTTGCCTCATTCTGGTTTACAGACTCATTCAGAAATTGTTGACTCTGTGCCTATAGTTTCATTTATTACAAATCTGAATCGGCTCATGTGAAAAAGCTATATGCAATTTAACTATTATCTTCACCATTGTAAGTTCTGGTAGCATCTAAATGTAGGAAAAAACACACTCACAAACCCTGGGTGGAAAAGGGCTGGGTGATCTGCAAGCACTTCTGTAAATGACAGAATAACCCCTAAATCAATAACAAGTTTTGCAAACAAGCATAATACAATACCACAGTGTCCGTTAACTAAGCACTTATTACACACTGGCCATACTTTTGCAATTTGAAGTACAACAGTAAAACTAGCATGAGTATATTTTTCCTTGTTTACAATTTCATGGATAGATTTCTTTTTACCATAGACCTTAGCAACCACAGCATATGATTTTTTTGTCTTTCCTTCTTGAGAACTTTCACCTTCTCACTTAAAGACAGTACTCAATGGCTTCTCTTCGGTGTAGCTACATTCTCAGCATCATTACTGTTGTGCTTTGGGGTCATTACCACATCAGATCAGGGTTCCTTGACACAGGCACTGCAATACAGCAACAGGTGCTCTGATAAACCAGATGGCTTCTAAGCAATTTACAGGGTGGGTAGAGCATAGACAGCGTGGAGATGCTGGACAAAGGGAGGATTCACGTCCTAGGAGGGACAAAGTGGGATGGGGTGAGATTTCATGACCCTATTCAAAACCTAGCATGATTTATAACTTATGAATTGTTTATTTCTGGAATTTCCCATTTAACATATTCAGACCATAGTTGACTGCAAGTAACTAAAACTGTGGAAAGTAAAACCTCAGATAAGGAGAGGGACTACTGTATACATTTTTCTGGGCATCATGGCTAATAAATGACATGAAATTTGAAAATTTTTCATCATTCAAGATTTTTATTTTTTTTAATTAATTAATTTATTTATTTATTTAGACAGAGTCTCATTCTGTCACCAGGCTGGAGTGCAGTGGTGCCATCTCGGCTCGCTGTAACCTCCACCTCCTGGGTTCCAGCAGTTCTCCTGCCTCAGCCTCCCAAGTAGCTGGGATTACAGGCGCCCACCATCACACCCTGCTAATTTTTGTATTTTTAGTAGAGACAGGGTTTCACCTTATTGGCCAGGCTGGTCTCGAACTCCTGACCTCAGGTGATTGGCCTGCCTTAACCTCCCAAAGTGCTGGGATTACAGGCATAAGTCACCATGCCCAGCCCCATAATTCAAGATTTTTAAAGAACATCTATGAGAAAATAATGTCTACAAGAAATATTTTTAAAATTCAGGTTTTAAGGGTTAAAATTAAAGTTTAGGGATGACTTTCACAATCTTCTTCAAAGATGTCAAGGGCATCTGTCTTAGTCACTTCAAGCTGCTATAATAAATCCCCATAGTCTGGGAGGCTTAAGCAACAGAAATTTACTTTCCACAGTTCTGGAAGCTGGAGGTCTGAGACTCGGTGTGAGCAGGTGCAGGTCTGGTGAGGGCCCTCTTCCAGGCTGCAGGCTGCCCTGACTTTTCATTGTATCCTCACTTGGAGGACAGAAAGCTAGAGAGCTCTCTGGCATCCCTTTTATAAGGGTGCTAATCTCATTCATGGTGGCTACACCCTCTTAATTACCTCCCAAAGGCCACAGCTTCTAGTATCATCTCATTGGGGGTTAGGATTTCAACATATAAATTTGAGGAGGTCACAAACATTTAGTCCATCACAGCATCGAAGAGGTAAGAGTAAGAGGAGGGGAAAGAAAACCAGGATAAATAGTCAATATCTGCTAAGAAACAAGGGACAAGATAAACTAAAATGAGAAGTTTTTCTACCTAGCAGACAGTTCGACATTCATTGGGCACCCAAAAAAAAAAAAAATAATATCTCTGTTTTCCTGGGGATCTTAAAAAACAAAACAGTATCATATTTTAAAACAGGATTGGGGTGGCCCTATCAGGAGACAGGTTAGTAGAATAGATGACCTGCTAAGTTCCCTCCCTACCCTAACATTTTATCTTTTATGATCACAGTTAGAGACATTCTGCTGGGCAAAATTGATTTTTGGCAAAAGGACACATCTCCAAAGAGCCATTTTTCATGGCTTTATACACAATTTTTATTGATGCCATAATCTTCAAAGACTGAAGAGATGGCTCCCATACAATCAGAATTCTTAGGCAGTTCTAGCTGTTTGCATAGAAAAATTTATATTTCTGTGATGTCTTAAAGTTAATTCATTGTGACCCCAATCTAACATATATTATATAGAATCTGGTTAGCAATAAAAATATGAGGCCACAGTAATGTAAAATTGGAGCATAGCTCTACCAAAAAATACTTGAAAATGCTATCTCTATCACATAAATTTTATTTTTCTCATATGAGTTTTCACTCACAGGGTTTTATAAGGATCAGATTAATCAATAGAGGAAAAACACCTGAAAGGGCTGGACTCAAAGGAAAAAATTCTAGGATATCATTGTATACTTTTGCCATCCTAAAATATAGATTGTAACCAATGCTGTAATGAAAAATAGAAACTTGAAGACATGAAAGAGGTACCAAGGATATAAATTCTCTCAACCTGGAAATTCTCTTGAACTCTTTTCTATGCATCAAAATCATATTGTACTACTGAGGTCCAATTAAAATATCACCTTGTCTTGTAAGGCCTCCAGTACTCCTATAATCTTATGATGGAACCAATCAGATAGCCCTGAATTTCAATCCTAATTTCAAATACTACATATATAAGCCTGGATATTTTACTTAGTATCTATTACCCTCAAAATAAAATTGGCACATGTATGTTTGTGAGAACATCTACCACAGTGTCAGAGACAGTATGTAAATATTCATTTAACATCAGTCATTTTCCCCAAACTGTTGGAATGTATTGATTTTATATTTCTGACAGCAATTACTTTACTCTCCTTGACAAAATACTATTGCTAACATGTCTGCATATACTGTATAAATATAATTTCCTTAGGACCAAGTACCGTGCTTTGGTCATATTTACAATCTTGATGACTAACACGGTGCTGTCATATAATTAGTGCCAACAATGTGTATGTGTCAAACATATTTTTCTTAATCTCTAAAGCTAAAAAAAAAAAACACTATCCAACATTTCTAGAGATACTAGAAATGTTTTTTAATAGCAAAAAGTTTTTATCATGATCTCACCCTCTGGCATAAATTGAAGATCTATGCAAACAAAAAATTATTAGCAAAAACTCAGGACAAGCTGTCATTTTCTAAAATGTACTGCCATTCCATAATCTGAGCTGATTTCAGGGACAATATGGATGAAAGAGGTAAGTAAAGTAAAGAGTATCAAGACTATATGGAGAGAAAAAAAGTAATTCAGGCTATTATTATTCTTTTAATATTATACCTAACACAAATTGATCAGAATTGTTGTGGACAACCAGAATTGTTTTTTTTTAAGATGTTTATTTTATTTTATTTTATTTTATTTTTTTATTATTATACGTTAAGTTCTAGGGTACATGTGCATAACGTGCAGGTTTGTTACATATGTATACTTGTGCCAAGTTGGTGTGCTGCACCCATCAACTCGTCAGCACCCATCAATTCGTCATTTATATCAGGTATAACTCCCAATGCAATCCCTCCCCCCTCACCCCTCCCCATGATAGGCCCCGATGTGTGATGTTCCCCTTCCCGAGTACAAGTGATGTCATTGTTCAGTTCCCACCTATGAGTGAGAACATGCGGTGTTTGGTTTTCTGTTCTTGTGATAGTTTGCTAAGAATGATGGTTTCCACTACATCCATGTCCCTACAAAGGACACAAACTCATCCTTTTTTATGGCTGCATAATATTCCATGGTGTATATGTGCCACATTTTCTTAATCCAGTCTGTCACAGATGGACATTGGGTTGATTCCAAGTCTTTGCTATTGTGAATAGTGCCGCAATAAACATACATGTGCATGTGTCTTTATAGCAGCATGATTTATAATCCTTTGGGTATATACCCAGTAGTGGGATGGCTGGGTCATATGGTACATCTAGATCTAGATCCTTGAGGAATCGCCATACTGTTTTCCATAATGGTTGAACTAGTTTACAATCCCACCAACAGTGTAAAAGTGTTCCTATTTCTCCACATCCTCTCCAGCACCTGTTGTTTCCTGACTTTTGAATGATTGCCATTCTAACTGGTGTGAGATGGTATCTCATTGTGGTTTTGATTTGCATTTCTCTGATGGCCAGTGATGATGAGCATTTTTTCATGTGTCTGTTGGCTGTATGAATGTCTTCTTTTGAGAAATGTCTGTTCATATCCTTTGCCCACTTTTTGATGGGGTTGTTTTTTTCTTGTAAATTTGTTTGAGTTCTTTGTAGGTTCTGGATATTAGCCCTTTGTCAGATGAGTAGATTGCAAAAATTTTCTCCCATTCTGTAGGTTGCCTGTTCACTCTGATGGTAGTTTCTTTTGCTGTGCAGAAGCTCTTTTGTTGAATTAGATCCCATTTGTCAATTTTGGCTTTTGCTGCCATTGCTTTTGGTGTTTTAGACATGAAGTCCTTGCCCATGCCTATGTCCTGAATGGTACCACCTAGGTTTTATTCTAGGGTTTTTATGGTATTAGGTCTAACATTTAAGTCTCTAATCCATCTTGAATTAATTTTCGTATAAGGAGTAAGGAAAGGATCCAGTTTCAGCTTTCTACTTATGGCTAGCCAATTTTCCCAGCACCATTTATTAAATAGGGAATCCTTTCCCCATTTCTTGTTTCTCTCAGGTTTGTCAAAGATCAGATGGCTGTAGATGTGTGGTATTATTTCTGAGGACTCTGTTCTGTTCCATTGGTCTATATCTCTGTTTTGGTACCAGTACCGTGCTGTTTTGGTTACTGTAGCCTTGTAGTATAGTTTGAAGTCAGATAGGGTGATGCCTCCAGCTTTGTTCTTTTGACTTAGGATTGTCTTGGCAATGCAGGCTCTTTTTTGGTTCCATATGAACTTTAAAGCCGTTTTTTCCAATTCTGTGAAGAAACTCATTGGTAGCTTGATGGGGACGGCATTGAATCTATAAATAACTTTGGGCAGTATGGCCATTTTCATGATATTGATTCTTCCTATCCATGAGCATGGTATGTTCTTCCATTTGTTAGTGTCCTCTTTTATTTCACTGAGCAGGGTTTGTAGTTCTCCTTGAAGAGGTCCTTTATATCCCTTGTAAGTTGGATTCCTAGGTATTTTATTCTCTCTGAAGCAATTGTGAATGGAAGTTCATTCATGATTTGGCTCTCTGTTTGTCTGTTACTGGTGTATAAGAATGCTTGTGATTTTTGCACATTAATTTTGTATCCTGAGACTTTGCTGAAGTTGCTTATCAGCTTAAGGAGATTTTGGGCTGAGACAATGGGGTTATCTAAATATACAATCATGTCATCTGCAAACAGGGACAATTTGACTTCTTCTTTTCCTAACCTGATACCCTTTATTTCTTTCTCTTGCCTGATTGCCCTAGTCAGAACTTCCAACACTATGTTGAATAGCAGTGGTGAGAGAGGGCACGCCTGTCTTTTGCCAGTTTTCAAAGGGAATGCTTCCAGTTTTTGCCCATTCAGTATGATATTGGCTGTGGGTTTGTCATAAATAGCTCTTATTATTTTGAGGTACGTTCCATCAATACCGAATTTATTGAGCGTTTTTAGCATGAAGGGCTGTTGAATTTTGTCAAAAGCCTTTTCTGCATCTATTGAGATAATTATGTGGTTCTTGTCTTTGGTTCTGTTTATATGCTGGATTACATTTGTTGATTTGCAAATGTTGAACCAGCCTTGCATCCCAGGGATGAAGCCCACTTGATCATGGTGGATAAGCTTTTTGATGTGCTGCTGAATCCGGTTTGCCAGTATTTTATTGAGGATTTTTGCATCGATGTTCATCAGGGAGATTGGTCTAAAATTCTCTTTTTTTGTTGTGTCTCTGCCAGGCTTTGGTATCAGGATGATGTTGGCCTCATAAAATGAGTTAGGGAGGATTCCCTCTTTTTCAATTGATTGGAATAGTTTCAGAAGGAATGGTACCAGCTCCTCCTTGTACCTCTGGTAGCATTCAGCTGTGAATCCATCTGGTCCTGGACTTTTTTTGGTTGGTAGGCTATTAATTATTGCCTCAATTTCAGAGCCTGCTATTGGTCTATTCAGGGATTCAACTTCTTCCTGGTTTAGTCTTGGAAGAGTGTAAGTGTCCAGGATATCCATTTCTTCTAGATTTTCTAGTTAATTTGCGTAGAGGTGTTTACAGTATTCTCTGATGGTAGTTTGTATTTCTGTGGGGTCAGTGGTGATATGCCCTTTATCATTTTTAATTGCGTCTATTTGATTCTTCTCTCTTTTCTTCTTTGTTAGTCTTGCTAGCAGTCTGTCAATTTTGTTGATGTTTTCAAAAAACCAACTCCTGGATTCATTGATTTTTTGGAGGGTTTTTTGTGTCTCTATCTCCTTCAGTTCTGCTCTAATCTTAGTTATTTCTTGCCTTCTGCTAGCTTTTGAATGTGTTTGCTCTTGCTTCTCCAGTTCTTTTAACTGTGATGTTAAAGTGTCAATTTTAGATCTTTCCAGCTTTCTCTTGTGGGCATTTAGTGCTATAAATTTCCCTCTACACACTGCTTTAAATGTGTCCCAGAGATTCTGGTATGTTGTATCTTTGTTCTCATTGGTTTCAAAGAACATCTTTATTTCTGTCTTCATTTCGTTATGTACCCCGTAGTCATTCAGGAGCAGGTTGTTCAGTTTCCATGTAGTTGAGCGGTTTTGATTGAGTTTCTTAGTCCTGAGTTCTAGTTTGATTGCACTGTGGTCTAAGAGACAGTTTGTGATAATTTCTGTTCTTGTACATTTGCTGAGGAGTGCTTTACTTCCAATTATGTGGTCAATTTTGGAATAAGTGCAATGTGGTGCTGAGAAGAATGTATATTCTGTTGACTTGGGGTGGAGAGTTCTATAGATGTCTATTAGGTCCGCTTGGTGCAGAGATGAGTTCAATTCCTGGATATCCTTGTTACCTTTCTGTCTCGTTGATCTGTCTAATGTTGACAGTGGGGTGTTGAAGTCTCCCATTATTATTGTATGGGAGTCTAAGTCTCTTTGTAAGTCTCTAAGGACTTGCTTTATGAATTTGGGTACTCCTGTATTGGGTGCATAAATATTTAGGATAGTTAGCTCTTCCTGTTGAATTGATCCCTTTACCATTATGTAATGGCCTTCTTTGTCTCTTTTGATCTTTGATGGTTTAAAGTCTATTTTATCAGAGACTAGGATTGCAACCCCTGCTTTTTTTTGTTCTCCATTTGCTTGGTAGATCTTCCTCCATCCCTTTATTTTGAGCCTATGTATGTCTCTGCATGTGAGATGGGTCTCCTGAATGCAGCAGACTGATGGGTCTTGACTCTTTATCCAGTTTGCCAGTCTGTGTCTTTTAATTGGAGCATTTAGTCCATTTACATTTAAGGTTGATATTGTTATGTGTGAACTTGATCCTGCCATTATGATATTAACTGGTTATTTTGCTCGTTAGTTGATGCAATTTCTTTCTAGCCTCGATGGTCTTTACATTTTGGCATGTTTTTGCAATGGCTGGTACCGGTTGTTCCTTTCCATGTTTAGGGCTTCCTTCAGGGTCTCTTGTAAGGCAGGCCTGGTGGTGACAAAATCTCTAAGCATTTGCTTATCTGTAAAGGATTTTATTTCTCCTTCACTAATGAAACTTGGTTTGGCTGGATATGAAATTCTGGGTTGAAAATTCTTTTCTTTAAGAACGTTGAATATTGGCCCCCACTCTCTTCTGGCTTGGAGAGTTTCTGCCGAGAGGTCTGCTGTTAGTCTGATGGGCTTCCCTTTGTGGGTAACCCGACCTTTCTCTCTGGCTGCCCTTAAGATTTTTTCCTTCATTTCAACTTTGGTGAATCTGGCAATTATGTGTCTTGGAGTTACTCTTCTGGAGGAGTATCTTTGTGGCGTTCTCTGTATTTCCTGAATTTGAATGTTGGCCTGCCCTACTAGGTTGGGGAAGTTCTCCTGGATGATATCCTGAAGAGTGTTTTCCAACTTGGTTCCATTTTCCCCCTCACTTTCAGGCACCCCAATCAGACGTAGATTTGGTCTTTTTACATAATCCCATACTTCTTGCAGGCTTTGTTCATTTCTTTTTCTTCTTTTTTCTTTTGGTTTCTCTTCTCACTTCATTTCATTCATTTGATCCTCAATCGCTGATACTCTTTCTTCCAGTTGATCAAGTCGGTTACTGAAGCTTGTGCATTTGTCATGTATTTCTCGTGTCATGGTTTTCATCTCTGTCATTTTGTTTATGACCTTCTCTGCATTAATTATTCTAGCTATCAATTCTTCCACTCTTTTTTCAAGATTTTTAGTTTCTTTGCGCTGGGTACGTAATTCCTCCTTTAGCTCTGATAAGTTTGATGGACTGAAGCCTTCTTCTCTCAACTCGTCAAAGTCATTCTCTGACCAGTTTTGATCCATTGCTGGCGATGAGCTGCGCTCCTTTGCAGGGGGAGATGCGCTCTTATTTTTTGAATTTCCAGCCTTTCTGCCCTGCTTCTTCCCCATCTTTGTGGTTTTATCTGTCTCTGGTCTTTGATGATGGTGACGTA
This sequence comes from Piliocolobus tephrosceles, assembly GCF_002776525.5. NCBI lineage: Eukaryota > Metazoa > Chordata > Mammalia > Primates > Cercopithecidae > Piliocolobus > Piliocolobus tephrosceles. Next base: position 33,174,380 of record NC_045443.1, on the reverse strand, counting down.
CTGATGGGGTTTTGGTATAGGTGTTCTTCCTGTTTGATAGTTTTCCTTCTAATAGTCAGGACTCTCAGCTGTAGGTCTGTTGGTGATTGCTTGAAGTCCACTCCAGACCCTGTTTGCCTGGGTATCAGCAGCAGAGGTTGCAGAAGATACAATATTGCTGAACAGCGAGTGTACCTGTCTGATTCTTACTTTGGAAGCTTCCTCTCAGGGGTGTACTCCACCCTGTGAGGTGTGGGGTGTCAGACTGCCTCTAGTGGGGGATGACTCCCAGTTAGGCTACTCAGGGGTCAAGGACCCACTTGAGCAGGCAGTCTCTCCGTTCTCAGATCTCAACCTCCGTGTTGGGAGATCCACTGCTCTCTTCAAAGCTGTCAGACAGAGTCGTTCGGGTCTGCACAGGCCTCTGCTGCTTCCCCTGTTGTTTTTTTAGCTGTGCCCTGTCCCCAGAGGTGGAGTCTACAGAGACAGGCAGGTTTCCTTGAGCTGCTGTGAGCTCCACCCAGTTCGAGCTTCCTAGCGGCTTTGTTTACCTACTTAAGCCTCAGCAATGGTGGGCACCCCTCCCCCAGCCTCGCTGCTGCCTTGTGGTTAGATCGCAGACTGCTGTGCTAGCAATAAGGGAGGCTCCGTGGCCGTGGGACCCTCCTGGCCAGGTGTGGGTGTAGTCTCCTGGTGTGCCCGTTTCCTTAAAGCGCAGTATTGGGGTGGGAATTGCCCGATTTTCCAGGTGTTGTGTGTCTCAGTTCGCCTGGCTAGGAAAAGGGATTCCCTTTCCCCTTGCGCTTCCCAGGTGAGGCAATGCCTCGCCCTGCTTCAGCTCTCGCTGGTCGGGCTGCAGCAGCTGACCAGCACCAATTGTCCGGCACTCTCCAGTGAGATGACCCCAGTACCTCCGTTGAAAATGCAGAAATCACCAGCCTTCTGTGTCGCTCGCACCGGGAGTTGGAGACTGGAGCTGTTCCTATTCGGCCATCTTGCTCCGCCCTCCAAGATGTTTCCAGAATTGTTAAATTAGGGCAGTGTAAGAAAAAAGAACTCACAACACAAAAACAAACTACCTTTACCAATTTGGTGACTTTCCTTTCAGTACATATTTTGCATATTTCTGATCATACTATGTAAATGATGTCTGTCCTTTTTGTTGTTGTTTTTTCAACATAATATATAATAAGAAGAAAATTTTTATGTTATTACAAACTCTTTCAAAACATCACCTTATCTGTTGTCAAATATGTCCTTGTGTGTATATATAATAATTATATAATCATTCTCTTTTATTGGGGGCTTTTTAAGCTCTAAATTTTTATTTTATACTTATTTAAAGAATTTTTAAAAGACATATAGTTACTGTATTGAAATTTAAACAGAAGATCAGTCTAAATGATATCATCAAAAGAGCTTAAAATATTCAACAAATTACTTTACCTAATAAATTATTAGGAATTATCTCATCTAGTTGGTTAAAGGATGTAAAATTTTAGTTAGATGGGGGAATAAGTTCAAGAGATCTATTATACAACATGCGTTAATGTAATATACATATATTTTTAGACAGAGTCTCACTCTGTCACCCAGGATAGAGTGCAGTGGCACAATCTTGGCTCACTGCAACCTCTGCCTCCTGGGTTCAAGCAATTCTCCTGCCTCAGCTTCCCGAGTTGCTGGAACTACAGGCATGCACCACCATACCCAGCTAATTTTCATATTTTTAGTAGAGACGAGGTTTCACCATGTTGGCCAGTCTGGTCTCAAACTCCTGGCCTCAAGTGATCTACCTGCCTCAGCTTCCCAAAGTGCTGGGATTACAGGCAAGAGCCACTGCGCCCAGCCTATCATATTTTTGAAAATTGTGAAGAAAAAAGATTGTAAATATTCTATCCACAAAAAAATGATAAACATGTGAGGTAGTACATACATCAATTAGCCCAATTTAACCATTTCACACTGTATACACATTTCAAAACATCATGTATGCAATAAATATATGCAATTTTTGCCCATTGAAATAAGCAAATTTTTCAAAGAGTTATTTTATCTACACATAAAAAATAGTTAATGAGTTGTTTTAAAATAAATGTATGGTTATTTTATAGACAAAGCCTAAGGCTGCAACCACAAAAGTCAAAAGTTTACAGATTATACTATGCTATTTATTCCTTATTAGGGAAGTGATGGAGAAGCAAGAATAGGGGTTAAAGATGTAAGGTACTATTAGAATACAAATCACTATCTATTATACGTCTTTCTTTTAAAAACTATCTGATATGTTGTTTGCTTGTTTTGAGACACAGTCTCACTCTGTCACCCTGACTGGAGTGTGGTGGCGTGATTTCAGCTTACTGCAACCTCCACTTCTGAGTTCAAGCGATTCTCCTGCCTCAGCCTCCCTAGTAGCTGGGACTACAGGGGCATACCACCACGCCCACCTAATTTTTGTATTTTTAGTAGAGATGGGATTTCACCATGTTCACCAGTCTGGTGTCTAACTCCTGACCTAAGTGATCCACCCACCTCAGCCTCCCAAAGTGCTGGGATTACAGAAGTGAGCCACTGCACTTGACTCTGATGTGTATTATAAGGTGATAGAAACAAAGTGGGAGCTAAACACTGAATATATATGGACACAAAGAAGGAAACAACAAACACCAGGGTCTACTTGAGGGTAGAGGGAGGAAGGTGAGTATCAAAAAACTACCTTCAGGTACTATGCCTATTACCTGGGTGGTGAAATAATCTGTACACTAAACCCCCATGACACTCAATTTACCTATATAACAAACCTGCACATGCACTCCTGAACCTAAAATAAAAGTTAAGATTGTTTTTAAAAGAAAATAAACCAGTTGATAGAAACCAAGACTGAAGAATGAACCAATCCTTGGCATGCTCAAAAACCATAAGTGGTTTATTTGGTAACTTAGTTGAATATGCTTTCCTCAGCTCAGTCTTAAGGCCCTCCAAGATATGACCTTAGCTATTTTCTCTGGCCTCATTCTCTACATGTGCCCTATCCATACTCCTCAGTCCAATTTTAAAAACGAAAAAAATATTTCACATTTCCTGACATTGTGTCCGGAATTGGTGGGTTCTGGGTCTGGCTGACTTCAAGAATGAAGCCGCAGACCCTCGTGGTGAGTGTTACAGTTCTTAAAGATGGTGTGTCTGGAGTTTGTTCCTTCTTCCTGGTGGGTTCATGGTCTGGCTGGCTACAGACCTTCACGGTGAGTGTTACAGCTCATAAAGGCAGCGTGGACCCAAAGAGTGAGCAGCAGCAAGATTCATTGCAAAGAGCAAAAGAAGGAAGCTTCCACAGTGTGGAAGGGGACCCAAGCTAGGTTGCCACTGCTGGCTGGGGCAGCCTGCTTTTATTCCCTTATCTGGCCCCACCCATATCCTGCTGATTAGTCCATTTTACAGAGAACTGATTGGTCCATTTACAAAACCTGAGCTAGACACAGAGTGCTGATTGGTGCATTTATGATCCCTTAGCTAGACATAAAAGTTCTCCAAGTCCCCAACAGACTTAGGAGCCCAGCTGGCTTCATCTAGTGGATCCTGCACTGGGGCCGCAGGAGGAGCTGCTTGCCAGTCCCGAGCAGTGCACCAGCACTCCTCAGCCCCTGGGCAGTTGATGGGACCAGGTTGCAGGGGGCGGCGCCCAGCGGGGAGGCTTGGGCCCTGCGGCAGCCCACAGTGGAGGGCGGGCCTTGGGTATGGCAGGCTGCAGGTCCTGATCCCTGCCCCTGGGGAAGCCAGCTGAGGCCCGGCGAGAACTTGAGCACAGTGCCAGCAGTACTGGGGGACCCAGCGCAACCTCCACAGCTGCTGGCCCGAGTGCTAAGCCCCTCACTGCCCTGGGCCTGCGGCACCAACCGGCCGCTCTGAGTGTGGGGGCCCAGGGAGCCCGCACCCGTGCCCCGCCGGAACTGGCGCTGGCCGGCCAGTGCCACACGCAGCCCCGGTTCCCGCCCATGCCTCTCCCTCCTCACCTCCCCACAAGACAAGCAAAGGGAGCCAGCTCCGGCCTTGGCCAGCCCAAAGAGGGGCTCCCACAGTGCAGTGGCAGGCTGAAGGGCTCCTCAAGCGCGTCAGAATGGATACCGAGGTGGAGGAAGCACTGAGAGTGAGGGCTGCTAGCACATTGTCACCTCTCAACATGATCCAAGCCTTCCCACTCTCGTCTCTGTGTGTTGAAACTGTATCCTTCCCTTCTTTTAATGCCCACTTCAAACATCATTTTCTGCTTTATGCCCTTTCTAATCTCTCTCATGAGTTGTGGCTTTTCTTCCTTTAAATCCTCACAGTACTTTTCTTCTCTTCTATAGCACTTAGCTTACTGCCTGCAGTCTTGTGATATAGTTGAGTCTGTATTTACCATCCCTAATAGAATTGCACGATCTTTTAGGGTAAAGACTTTGTTCAGTAGAATATTGCTTGTTTATCTTCCCATTAGTTCTTATTTAAAATTTAGAGTATAATTCTTTAATACCTACTATGCTAAAGGTCCTGTCCTGGATCACAAAAATTTAAAATAAAGTGGAAGCACATAGGCGCTATCACAGGGCATAGCAAAAGCACAAAGCAGCATACATTGGAGGACATGAGGTGTAGCATTCCAGATAGAAGGAACAGAGTCAAGAAAGAACATGGAGTTAAGAGAGTGTGTGGTGATTTCAAAAACTGAAAGGAATACAACAAGACTGAAGCATAAAACAAAGGTGATGAGCATGGAAATTATAGGTAGGGCCAGATCTTCATGGAGTCAACCCAAATGCACATTATGGAATCAACCCAAATGTCCATCAATGACAGACTGGATAAAGAAAATGTGGTACATACACACCATGGAATACTGTGCAGCCATAAAAAGGAACAAGATCATGTTTTCTGCAGGGACATGGATGGAGCTGGAAGCTGTTATCCTCAGCAGACTAACACAGGAACAAAAAACCAAATTCCACATGTTCTTACTTATAAGTGGAAGCTGAGCAATGAGAACACGTGAACACAGGGAGGGGAACAACACACACTGGGGTCTGTCAGGAGGTGGGGTGAGCGAAGGCAGAGCATCAGGATAAGTAGCTAATGCATGCTGGCCTTAATACCTAGGTGATGAGTTAATAGGTGCAGCAAGCCACGATGGCACACGTTTACCTATGTAACAAACCTGCACATCCTGCACATGTGCCCCAGAACTTAAAATAACAATAAATTTGTTTTAAAGGAAAGAGCGTTACAATAGAATTGCTCAAAACCAATGACAGAGAGAAAAATCTTAAAACAGCAAGCAACAAAACACATTGTAACAAGACAAGAATTTGAGTAGATTTCTCTTCAAAAATAATGCAAGTGGAAAAAAAAAACAATGGATCACATTTTCAAAGTACTAAAAAGAACTGTCAAACTGGAATTCTTAGCCCCCAAAAAATCATTTCAATACAGGAATGACTCAGAGGTAGTGCAGGTTCAATACCAGACCACCACAATAAAGTAAATATCACAATAAAGTAAGTCACACAAACTTGTTGGTTTTCTAGTGCACATAAAAGTTATGTTTATACTATTCTGTAGTCCACTAAGTTTGCAATAGCATTGTGTTCTTTTAAAACTAAAGATCTTGAGTTACATGAGAGATCATAACAAACGGGAGGCAGGACTAGATTGCAGCTCCCACTCAGATGGACAGAGCAGCATGTAGAGGCTCACATCATGAACTTTTGCTCCAGAACAACTGCAGTAATAAATCAGAAAAGTCAAGAGAAACCACAGACCCTCTGAAGGAAGCAGATTGCTCCTGAAGGACTTGGGAGACACCCCAAATACTGTGAGTGCCCAAACTGCAGAAGTGGGAAAGGGGAATCATCCACTCCCAAACACACACCCTCACTGGGAAACCTGAAGATTTAGATCATGGGAGAAGATTCTGGCCTTACCTGGAACTGAGTCCATTTACAGAGCTGAACAAAATACAGGGGTAGAGGAAGCAGCAGGAAAATCCCTGTGGGCTCACTGCATCCCCTAGCAAGCCATTTCTGCCTTGCCTCACAGAGGTGCTTGGGGAGGGTGGCCAGAGGCATTAGGGAAAGGCCACTGGGAGAAGGAAACCTCCAGCTGAACTTTTTAACAATTTGAACCAATCTAGAAGCTTCCTGGCCAGAACTCAGGAGAAGGTGTGAATCTGGTGTGCAGACTCCACAGGCAAGGGAAGCATGAAAGCCCTACTTGCTTTCACAGCAAGTAGGTGGGTAGCCTGGGGCAAGTTCTCAGCCCTGCTCACCCACTGCCTGGAAACAGACTTGGTGCTGTTGGAAGGGACACAATGGGAGTGAGGCAGGCCCTTTGGGTTGTATGGCAGCTGGGTAAGGCCTGTTACTGTCAGCTTTCCCCAACTTCCCTGACAACCTGCATGACACAGTAGAGGTACCCATAATCCTCCTAGGAACATAACTCCATTGACCTGGGAACCACACCCATATCCCCCACAGCAGCTGCAGCAAGACCCACCTGAGGATAGTCTAAATTTAAACATGCCTAGCCCTGCCCCCACCTAATGGTCCTTCCCTACCCATTCTGGTAGCTGAAGACAAAGGGCATACACTCTTAGGAGTTCTAGGGCCCTGCCCACCACCTGTTTCTCCCTATACTACCACAGCTGATGCTGTCTTGAAAGCACCACCTCCCAGCAGGAAGCCAAGCAGCACAAAAATAGTGAATTAAACAATCAAAACCAAGAACACTCACAGAGTCCGTTTCATCCCCCTGCCACTTCCACCAGAGCAGGTGCTGGTATCCAAGGCTTAGAGACCCACATATGGTTCATATCACAGGACTCTGTGTAGACAACTTCCAGTCCCACCATGGAGCCTGGTAGACTTGCTGGGTGGCTAGATCCAGAAGAGAGATAACAATAACTACAGCTCGGCTCTCAGGAAGCCACATCTCTAGGAAAAGGGGAAGAGTACTACATCAAGGGAACACCCCACGGGACAAAAGAATCTGAACAATAGCCTTCAGCCCTAGACCTTCCCTCTGATAGAGCCTATCCAAATGAGAAGGAACCAGAAAACCAACTCTGGTAATATGACAAAACAAGGTTCTTTAACACCACCCAAAAATCACACTAGCTCACCAGCAGTGGATCCAAACCAAGAAGAAATACCTGATTTACCTGAAAAAGAATTCAGAAGGTTAGTTATTAAGCTATTCAGGGAAGCACCAGAGAAAGGCGAAGCCCAATTTAAGGAAGTGAAAAAAATGATACAAGACATGAGGTGAGAAATTTTCAATAAAATAGATAACATAATTTTTTAAAAAATCAAAACTTCAGGAAACAATGGATGCTCTTATAGAAATGCAAAATGCTCTGGAAAGTATCAGCAATAGAATTGAACAAGCAGAAGAAAGAACTTCAGAGCCTGAAGATAAGGTTTTGAAATTAACCCAATCCAACAAAGAAAAAAGAATAGGAAAATATGAACAAAGTCTCCAAGAAATCTGGGATTATGTTAAATGACCAAACCTAAGAATAACTTGTGTTCCTGAGGAAGAAGAGAAATCTAAAGGTTTGGAAAACATATTTGGGGGAATAATTCAGGAAAACTTCTCTGTCCTTGCTAGAGACCTAGACATCCAAATACAAGAAGCTCAAAGAACACCTGGGAAATTCATCACAAAAAGATCATTGCCTAGGCACATTAGCATCAGGTTATCTAAAGTTAAGATGAAGGAAAGAATCTTAAGAGGTGTGAGACAAAAGGACCAGATAACCTATAAAGGAAAACCTATCAGATTAACAGCAGATGTCTCAGCAGAAACACTACAAGCTGGAAGGGATGGGGCCCTATCTTCAGCCTCCTTAAACAAAACAATTATCAGTGAATAATTTTGTATGCAGCAAAACTAAGCTTCATAAATGAAGGAAAGATACAGCCTTTTTCAGACAAACAAATGCTGAGAGGATTTGCCACTACCAAGCCACCACTACTAGAGCTACTAAAAGGAGTTCTAAATCTTGAAAAAATCTTGGAAACACATCAAAACAGAACCTTTTTAAAGCATAAATCTCACAGAACCTATAAAACAAAAATACAATTTAAGGGAAAAAAAAGGTATACAGGCAACAAATAGCATGATGAGTGGAATGGTACCTCACATCTCAATACTAATGTTGAATGTAAATGGCCTAATTCTCCACTTAAAAGATACAGAATTACAGAATGGATAAGAATTCACCAGCCAACCATCTGCTCCCTTCAAGAGACTCACCAAACACACAAGGACTCACATAAACTTCAGGTAAAGTGGTGGAAAAAGACATTCTGTGCAAATGGACACCAAAAGCAAGCAGGAGTAGCTAATCTTAGATCAGATAAAATAAACTTTAAGGCAACAGCAGTTTAAAAAGACAAACAGGGACATTATATTATAACAAAAGGCCTTGTCCAACAGGAAAATATCACGATCCTAAATATATATGCACCAAACAGTGGAGATCCCAAATTTATAAAACAGTTGGTTATAAAACAATTACCAATTACTAATAAACCTATCTAATAAATGAGATAGACAGCAACACAGTAATAGTGGGGGACTTCAATACTCCACTGACAGCACTAGACAAGTCATCAAGACAGAAAGTCAACAAAGAAACAATGGATTGAAACTATACCCTGGAATAAATGGATTTAACATATATTTACAGAACATTCTACAACCACAGAATATACATTCTACTCAACAGCACATGGAACTTTCTCTAAGATAGACCATATGGTAGGCCACAAAAGAAGCCTCAATAAATTTAAGAAAACTAAAATTATATCACGCACTCTCTCAGACCACAGTGGAATAAAACTGGAAATCAACTCCAAAAGGAAACCTTCAAAATCATGCAAGTACATGGAAATTAAATAACCTGTTCCTGAATTATCATTGGGTCAAAAATGAAATCAAGATAGAAATTTAAAAGATTCTTCAAACTGAATGACAATAGTGACACAACCTATCAAAACCTCTGGGATACAGCAAACGTGGTGCTAAGAGGAAAGTTCATAAAACTAAATGTCTATATCAAAAGGTCTGAAAGAGCACAAACAGACAATCTAAGGTCACACCTCAAGGAACTAGAAAAACAAGAACAAACCAAACCCAAACCCAGCAGGAAAAAGGAAATAACCAAGACCAGAGCCAAACTAAATGAAGTTGAAACCAGAAAAAAATACAAAAGATAAATGAAACAAAAAGCTGGTTCTTAGAAAAGATCAATAAAATTGATAGACTATTAGCAATATGAATCAAGAAAAAAGAGAGAAAACCCAAATAAACTCAATTAGAAACAAAATGGGATACATTACAACTGACACCACAGAAATGCAAAAGACTATTCAAGGCTATTATGAACACCTTAATTTGCATAAACTTGGAAACCTAGAGGAGATGTATAAATTCCTGGAAAGATACAACCCTCTAGCTTAAATCAGGAAGAATTAGTTACCTTGAACAGACCAATAACAAGCAATGAGATTGAAATAGTAATTTTAAAAATTACCAACCAAAAAAAGTCTAGGACCAGATGGATACAAGCAGAATGCTACCATACATTCAAAGAATTGATACCAATCCTATTGACACTATTCCAAAAGATAGAGAAAATCATTCTATGAAGCCCGCATCACCATAGTACCAAAGCCAGGAGAGGACATAACCAAAAAAGAAAACTATACGCCAATACCTCAATGAACACAGATGTAAAAATCCTTAACAAAATACTAGCTAACCGAATTCAACAACATATCAAAAAAATAATCCACCATGATCAAGTAGGTTTCATACCAGGAATGTGGGGATGGTTTAGCATATGAAAGTCAATAAACAGATTTAAAAACCATGCAGAAAAAGCATTCGACAAAATCTAGCATTTCTTTATGATTAAAACTCTCAGCAAAATCGGCATACAAGGGACATGCCTTAGTGTAATAAAAGCCATCTATGACAAACCCACAGCCAACATAATACTGAATGAGGAAAAGTTGAAAGTATTCCCTCTAAGAACTGGAACAAGACAAAGATGCCCACTCTCACCACTTCCCTTCAACATAATACTGGAAATCCTAGCCAGAGCAATCAAACAAGAGAAAGAAATAAAGGGGATCCAAATAGATAAAGAGTAAGTCAAACTGTCACTGTTTGCTGACGATATGACTGTTTACCTATAAAATCCTAAAGACTCCTCTAGAAAGCTCCTAGAACTGATTTAAAAAAAAAATTCATCAAAGTTTCCAGATACAAAATTAATGTACACAAATTACTAGCTCTTCTATACACCAACATGGACCAAGCTGAGAATAAAATCAAGAATTCAACCCCTTTTACAATAACTGCAAAAATAAAATAAAATACTTAGGAATACACCTAATCAAGGAGGTGAAAGCCCTCTACAAGGAAAACTACAGAACACTGCTGAAAGAAATCATAGATGACACAAAAAAAATGGAAACACATTCCATGCTCATGGATGGGTACAATCAATGTGAAAATGACCATACTGTCAAAAGAAATCTACAAATTAAATGCAATTCCCATCAAAATGTAACCATCATTCTTCAAAGACTAGAAAAAAAAATCCTAAAATTCATATGGAACCAAAAAAAGAGCCCACATAGCCAAAACAAAACTAAGCAAAATTAACAAATCTGGAGGCAACACATTACCTGATTTCAAACTATACTATAATGTCGTACTCACCAAAACAGCATGGTACTGGTATAAAAATAGGCACATAGACCAATGGAACAGAATAGAGAACCCAGAAATAAACCCAAATACTTACAGCAAACTGATCTTCAACAAAGCAAACAAAAAAATAAAGTGGGGCAAGGAAAAAATGCTGGGATAGTTGGCAAGCCACATATAGGAGAATGAAACTGGATCCTCATCTCTCAGCTTATGCAAAAATCAACTCAAGATGGATCAAGAACTTAAATCTAAGACCTGAAACTATAAAAATTCTACATTGGAAAAACTCTTCTAGACATTGGCTTAGGCAAGGATTTCATGACCAAGAACCCAAAAGCAAATGCAATAAAAACAAAAATTAATAACTGAGACTTAATAAAACTAAAGAGCTTCTGCACAGCAAAAGGAACAGTCAGCAGAGTAAACAGACAACACACAGAGTGGGAGAAAATCTTCACAATCTATACAACTTACAGAGGACTAATATCCAGATCTACAATGAACTCAAACAAATTAGCAAGAAAAAAATCAGCAATCTCATCAAAAAGTGAGCTAAGGACATGAATAGACGATTCTCCAAAGAAAACATACTAATAGCCAAGAAACATATGAAAAAAATGCTCACCATCACTAATGATCAGGGAAATGCAAATCAAAACCACAACACAATACTACCTTACTCCTGAAAGAATGACAATAATCAAAAAATTAAAAAATAATAGATGTTGGTGTGGATGCAGTGAACAGAGAACACTTCTACATTGCTGGTGGGAAGGTAAACTAGTATAACAACTATATAAAACAGTGTGGAGAATTTTTAAAGTACTAAAAGTAGAACTACCATTCAATCCAACAATCCCACTACTGGATATCTACCCAGAGGAAAAGAAGTGATTATTCAAAAACGGTACTTGCACATGTATGTTTATACCAGCACAATTTATAACTGCAGAAACGTGGAACCAACCCGAATGCCCATCAATCCACGAATGGATAACAAAACTGTGGTATATATGATGGAATACTACTCAGCCATAAAAAGGAATGAATTAATGGCATTCATAGTAACCTGCATGATTGGGGACTATTATTCTAAGTGAATTAACTCAAGAATGGAAAACCAAGCATTGTATGTTCTCACTCATAAGTGGGCGCTAAACTATGAGGATGCAAAAGCATAAGAATGATACAATGGACTTTGGGGATTCAGTGGGTAAGGGTGGGAAGGGGGTGAGGGATAAAAGACTACAAATTGTGTGCAATGCATACTGCTCAGGTGAAAGGTGCGCCAAAATCTCACAAGTCACCACTAAAGAACTTACTCATGTAAACAAACACCACCTGTTCCCCAATAACGTAGGGAAATAACATTTTTAAAATAAATAAATAAGAGCTAGTTACATGAAAAAAGTAAAGATCTTAATTTACAATAATTTATTATTCAAAATGTTAATAATCATCTGAGCTTTCAGCAAATCAGAATCTTTTTGCTGGTGAAGGATCTTGCCTCGATGTTGACAGCTGATGAGTGCATCAGGATGGTGGGTGCTAAAGGTTGAGATTGCTATGGCTATTTCTTAAAATAAGATGACAGTGATGTTGCCTGCATCAATTGACTTCCATCCACAAAAGATTTCTCTGTAGTATATGATGTGATGCTGCTTGATAGCATTTTACTCACAGTACAACTTCCTTCAAAATTAGAGTCAATCCTCTCAAACTGTCCTGCTTTATCAACTAAGTTTATAAAATACTCTAAATCCTTTGCTGTCATTTCAACAAGGTTCACAGAATCTTCAACTGAAGTAAATTCCATCTCAAGAAACCACTTTCTTTGCTCATCCATAAGAAGCAACTCATCTTTTCAAGTTTTATCATGAGATCACAGCAATTTAGTCACATATTCAGGCTCCACTTCTAACTCTAGTTTTCTTGCTATTTCTACCACATCTGTAGTTCCTTCCTCCACTGAAGGTTTGAACCCCTCAAAGTCATCCATGAGGGATGGAATCTAATTCTTCCAAAACTCCTGTTCACAAGGAGTGAACACATTGTGATGCCAAGTATCACAAATGTTCTTAATGGCATCTAGAATGGTGAATTCTTTCCAGAAGGTTTTCAATTTACTTTGCCCGGATCTACCAGAAGAATTACTATCCTATCAATAGCAGCTACAGTCTTATGAAATTTATTTCTTTTTTTTTTTCTTCAATTTTTATTTTTAAGTTCAGGGATATGGGTGCAGAATGTGCAGGTTTTTTTACATAAGCAAATGTGTGCCATAGTGGTTTGCTGCACAGATCATCCCATCACCTAGGTACTAAGCCCAGCATCCATTAGCTGTTTTTCCTGATGCTCTCACTCTACCCACCATAACAGGCCCCAGTGTGTGTTGTTCCTCCGCCCCCATGTGTTTATGTGTTCTCATTGTTCAGTTCCCACTTATAAGTGAGAACATGTGGTGTTTGGTTTTCTGTTCCTGCATTAGTTTGCTCAGGATAACGGCTTCCAGCTCCATCATGTCCCTGCAAAGGACATGATCTCATTCCTTTTTATGGCTGCATGGTGTTCCATAGTGTATATGTACCACATTTTCTTTATCCAGTATGCTGTTGATGGGCATCTAGGTTGATTTCATGCTTGTAGTGTTTCTGCTGGAGACATCTGCTGTTAATCTGATAGATTTTCCTTTATAGCTTACCTGGTCCTTTTGTCTCACACCTCTTAGGATTCTTTCCTTCATCTTAACTTTAGATAACCTGATGCTAATGTGCCTAGGCAATGATCTTTTTGTGATGAATTTCCCAGGTGTTCTTTGAGCTTCTTGTATTTGGATGTCTAGGTCTCTAGCAAGGACAGAGAAGTTTTCCTAAATTATTCCCCCAAGTAGGTTTTCCAAACATGCCTTTTTTATTTGTGAATAGTGCTGCAATGAACATACACATGCCTGTATCTTTAAAATAGAGAGTCAGCTCCCAGCAATCCCATTACTGGGCATATACCGAAAGGATTGTAAATCAATCTATGACAAAGACACATGAATGCATATGTTTATTGCAGCACTATTCACAATAGCAAAGATTTGGAACCTACCCAAATGTCCATCAATGATAGACTGGATTAAGAAAATGTGGCACATATATACCATGGAATACTATGCAGCCATAAAAAGGATGAGTCCATGTCCTTTGCAGGGACATGGATGAAGCTGGAAACCATAATTCTCAGCAAACTACCACTAGATCAGAAAACCAAACACCAAATGTTCTCACTCATAAGTGGGAGTTGTCAATGAGAATACATGGACACAGGGAAGGGAACATCACACACCAGGGCCTGTGGGGGGTGGGGAGTGGGAATTAGGGGAGGGATAACATTAGGAGTGATACCTAATGTAGGTGATGGGTTGATGGGTGCAGCAAACCACCATGGCACATGTATACCTATGTAACAAAACTGCACATTCTGCACATGTAACCCAGAACTTCAAGGATGATTTAAAACAAAAGAGAGAGACAGCGTCAGCTTCTTCTTTGAAGAATTGCTTGAACCCAGGAGGTTGAGGTTGCAGTGAGCCGTGATCATTCCACTGTACTCCAGGCTGCGCAAGACTCTGTCTCAAAAATAAATAAATAAATAAACAAACAATAAAAAATTAAAATTAAAAAAATCCTATCCTCAGCAAAGAGGGACGAATTGACTTTCTCTTTTCCAATGTGGATGGATAGCTTTTATCTCTTTCTCTTGCCTGGTTTCTCTGGCTAGAACTCCCAGTATTATATTGAATAAGAGCAATGAAAGAGGACATCCTTGTTTTGTTCCAGTTCTTAAATGAAAGGCCTTCAACCTTTTCCCATCTGATATGATGTTAGCTGTGGGTTTGTTGTATATGGCCTTTTTCTTTTTGAGATATGTTCCTTCTATATCTAGTTTGTTGAGAGATTTTTACCATGAAGTGATGTTGAATTTTATCAAATGCTTTTTCTGCATCTATTGAGATTAACACATGGTTTTTGTCTTTCTATTGATATAATGCATCATGTTTATTAATTTTCATATGTGGAGCCATCCTTGCAGCCCTCGTATAAACCCCACCTAATTGTGGTATATTATCTTTTTGATGTGTATTCAGTTTGCTAGAATTTTGTTGGGGATCTTGTGTCTATGTTCATCAGGGATGTTATTATTATATATAAGTTATTACTTCTCCTTTTTTATTTCTGACTTTTTTTATTTGGGTCTTCTTTTCTTAGTCTAGCTAGCAGTTCATCAATTTTGTTTATCTTTTCAAAGAACCAACTTTTCTTCTCATTGATTCTTTGATTTTTTTTTTAGTCTATATTTCATTATTGATGCTCTGATCTTTATTTCTTTTCCTCTGCTAGTTTTGTGTTTGGTTTGTTATTACTTCTCTAGTTCTTCGAGGTGCATTGCTAGAATGTTCATTTGTAATTTTTCTACCTTTGTGATATAGGCATTTATTGCTGTGAACTTCCCTCTTAGCACTGTTTTTGCTGTATCCCAAAGGTTTTGGTATGTTGTGTTTTCATTTTCGTTCATTTCAAGGAAATGTTTATTTCCATCTTAATTTCTTCATTGGCCCAGTGGTCATTCAGAAACATGTAGTTTAATTTATATGTCTTTGTATAGTCTCTACAGTTCTTCTTGTTATTGATATCTAGTTTTATTCCATTGTGGTTGAGAAGATTCTTGACATAAATTTGATTATTTTTTAATTTGTTGAGACCTGTGTTGTGATCTAACATATGGTCTATCCTAGAAAATGTTCTATGTGCTGAAGAAAATAATATATATTCTCCAGTTGTTGGATAGAATGATCTGTAAATGTCCATTAGGTCTATTCAGTCTAAGGTCCAAATTAGGTCTAATGTTTGTTGATTTTTTTTTTTTTTTTTTTTTTTTTTTTTTTTTTTTTTTTTTTTTTTTGTCTAGATAATGTGTCTAATGGTGAGAACTGGGGTTAAAGTGTCCTGCTATTATTGTATTGCAGTCTATCTCTCTCCTTAGATCCAGTAACATTTGCTGTACAAATCTGAGTGCTCCATCATTGGGTATATATAATTTAGAATTGTTATGTCCTCTTGCTGGCTTGATCCCTTTATCATTATATAACCTTCTTTGTCTTTCTTTACTGTTCTTGACTTAAAGTCTGGTTTACCTGATATAAGCATAGCTAATCCTCATCACTTTAGTTATGTTTGAGTGGAATATCATTTTCCATCCCTTTTACTTTTAGTCTATATTTGTTTTTCAGATAAAGTGAGTTTCTTGTAAGCAGTTTATAGTTAGATCATGTTTATTTTTATCTATTCAGCAATTTAATATTTTAAGAGGATAATTTAATCTGTTTATGTTCACGATTATTATTGAATAGTTATTTAAATAACAACAAATAATGAGGCTTTGTTTCTGTCATATTGTTGATAGTTTTGTGGTTGCTTTATAAATTACTTGTTCCTTTATTTTCCTCATAGTTTTTCATTGTATATTGGTAGATTTCTGTAGTGTTATCATTTGAGTGCTTTCTCTTCCTACTTTGCATGATTGCTTTAACATTCAGTTTTATTCTTTCATGTGTTTTCATAATGGTAAATGTTATCCTTTCACTTCCAGGTTTAGAACTCTCTTCAGCACTTTTTGTAGGGTGACACTAGTGACAACAAATTCCCTTAGCATTTGTTTGACTAGGAGTGACTTTCTTTCTCCCTCATTTCTGAAGGATGATTTTGCAGGAGGTAGTATTCTTGGGTGACAGTTTTATTTTTCTTTCAACACTTTGAACATATCATCTCATTGTCTTCTGGCCTATAACATTTCTGCTGAGAAGTCCACTGTTAGTCTGATGAAACTTCATTTATAGGTAACTAGAGGCTTTTTCTTGCTGTTTTTAGAATTTGCTCTTTAATTTTACTTTAGACAGTGTGATTTTAATGGGCTATGGGGAAGACCTTTTTGCATTTTATCTGCCTGAGAATCATTGAGACTCTTGTATTTGAATATCCTAAATCTGTGACTAGATTTGGGGAGTTTTCATCTATTATTTTATTAAATACATTTTCTAATTATTTCTTTATTCCTTCATTATGGGAGATATAAATAATTTGTAAATTTGTTGACTTTATGTTGTCCCAAATGTCACAAAGGCTTTACTCATTCTTTTTTATTCTTTTTTCTACCTGGATTATTCCAAAAGTTCTTTCTTCAAGTTCTGAAATTTTTCCTTCCACTTGATCTAGTCAATTGTTGAAGCTTTCAAATGTGTTATGTATTTCCTTCATTGAATTCTTCATTTCCAAGATTTCTATTTCTTTCTTTCTTAAAATATCTCTTTGGTAAATTTCTCATTCATATCCTGAATTGTTTTTCTGATTCCTTTGCACTGTTTTTCAGAATTCTCCTGTACCTCACTGAGCTTCCTTAAAATCAAATATTTTGAATTATTTATCTGGGATTTTAAAAATTTCTTTTTGATTAGTATCAATTGCTGAAGAATTATTGTGTTCCTTTGAAGATGTCATTTTTCCTTGCTTTTTAATGTTTTCTGTGTTTTTACATTGATACCTGCACATCTGATGTAATAGTCACTTCTTACTATTTTTGAATTTACTTTTATAGGGAAGAACGTTTTCTGAAGTTGTATCTATGTTGTTGCTTGGGTAGGGTACTTTGGTTTTGAGTCTGGGTGCATGCAGTAGTACAGTCTCTGTGTGATTTTTTTTGGCTGTAAACAGTGTTAGTGGTATCTGTGATTTCCTCAGTGGCTAAGGGTGCAGTTATTAGTGGAGGCTGTGGTTAAGTTGTGCTGGGGACTGAGATGCCAAGTGGGCTGGTCTTCAGACCCCAACAGTAGCTGCAGTGGGGTAAGTGTGTCTATCTTTGTGCCCCAGGATGGTGAATACTGGCATCTGTGTTGGCAGTTACCAGCAGGTTGATTCTTAGGTCTCCAGGTGGCTTACTTGGATGCCACTAGTAACAGTGGTGGACCAGGCAGGTGAGCAGGTTCTCAGTCGACTGGGCAGCCAGAGTGACATTGGGAATTACAGTAGCAATGACAGGGCAATTCTCTGGGTCCCAAGCAGTGTGTGGTGATGGTGGTGGTGGCTGTGAAGGGCTTGGCAGGCCAGTCTCCAGGCTCACAGTTGGTACTTGCAGGTAGGTGCCAGCTGAGATGATAGTGGCTAGAAGTTTAGGCCCAACCTCAGATTTCCAGAAGGAGCACTCAGATGTCCATGGTGGTAGATTGTGTTGGGCAGTCCCTGGGACCCTGAGCTGTGTGCTCTGTCTCAGGGGGAGGGAAGGAAGTGGGCAGAAAGCTAAGTCCAGCTGGGTGGACTTGTGCTCTGGTCCCCCAATGGAAGGAGTAGGTGCCAAAAGTAAAGAGCAGGGGCAGGGTAATTCTCAGGTCCCAGGTGGAGTGCTTAGGTGAGAGGCAGTAGCAGCCATGCTGAAGCTCCACCACCACAGAAAGTGAAGCCACCTTCAGTGGTCACAGCCTGAGCCAGTGGATGAGGAACATGCATCCCCTTCATACCCCAGTCCAGGCAGGACTCACGTCCACCCCCACCCAGGCTGCAGGAGTCCACTCCCAGCTCTCAACCAAGTCCAAACAGCAACTCACACCCCTCTCACATCCCCTTCTCAGATCCCAGCAGTACAAGGTTGGCTTCCTGGCACTGGCTCCTGCCACCTAGATGTCACTCACTTTCTAGCACTGGCTGTAGAAGTGCTCCCAGCTCACTCACCCTGTCCCAACAGCAACAGCCCAAGTTTCCATAACACACCAGTCCTGGCACCTCTGGGTCCCAGGATAGCATGCAGTTGCCAAAGGCTAGGTTTGAAAATGGCATCTTGCTGTAACTGTTTAGTCTCCGAAAGGATGCTCCCTTCCTTGAGCAGTTCCATCCTACAGTCTGCTGGCAGCTCCTGATGTTCGTTGTAGGGATTGTACCCATACCTTGCTTGCTTCCCAGCCCTGTCTACAGGAGCACTCCCTGTCCCAGCAGCAACAGCCCGAGTTTCCCAAAAGTGCACTTTTCTACTACAGTCTTTCAAAATAACGAGGCTCGGCACGGTGGCTCACACCTGTAATCCCAGCACTTTGGGAGGTCAAGGCGGGTGTTCATGACCAAAAGTTCAAGACCAGCCTGGCCAACGTGGTGAAATCCCATTGCTAATAAAAATACAAAATTAACTGGGCATGGTGCACATGTCTGTAATCCCAACTACTCGGGAGGCTGAGGCAGGAGTATCACTTGAACCCGGGAGGCCAAAGTTGCAGTGAGCCAAGATGGCACCACTGCACTCCAGCCTGGGCAACAGAGCAAAGCTCTGTCTCAAAAACTATAAAATAATGAATAACATAATTAATAGTTTAATGTTAAATCAATCTTGCATTTCTCTAAGTACTACCTAGTCATGATGTAATAACCTATTTGAATATAGTTTGGTTGAATTCAATATTTTGTTTAAACTGTTTCAAGTTTCTTCTTAAATGAGATCGGGCTGTTATTTTACTTAATTTTGCTTTCCTGCCACAATATAGTACAAGATATTTTTTGTATATCATAAGTCTTTTCTCTTTTTTTGAGATCCTCTCTTTACTTTTGTGTTCTTCAGCTGTATTTTTATATGTATAGATATGGATTTTGTTTTCCTTTTTGGGATTTGTTGGATTTTTAAATCTGTGAATTAGTGTCTTTCAGCATTGAGGAGAAATTCTAAGTTATTATACTTTTTAAATGAATCTTTTACTATACTATCTATTTCTAT
This sequence comes from Piliocolobus tephrosceles, assembly GCF_002776525.5. Classification (NCBI taxonomy): domain Eukaryota; kingdom Metazoa; phylum Chordata; class Mammalia; order Primates; family Cercopithecidae; genus Piliocolobus; species Piliocolobus tephrosceles. Next base: position 33,154,856 of record NC_045443.1, on the reverse strand, counting down.
TTATAAAAATGTTGGGAATATAGTATAGACAGTTCCTATACATATTATACTCAGTTATCTCTGTTACTAACATCATTTATTATTATGAGCCAATGTTGATACATGAAACTACAGTTCATGGTTTCTTTTTATTTCCTTGATCTTTATCTAGTGTCCTTTTCCTGATTCGAGATCCCAACCACAACACCAGATTGTGTTTACTCCTCATTTCCTCTTAGGCTGGTATTGAGTATGACAGTTTCACAATATACTTTCTTTTTGATGATCTTGAAAATTTTGAAAAGTACTGGTCAGATATTTGTGTAGAATTTCCCTTAATTGGGATTTTTCTGATTTTTTCTCATTATTAGACTGAGGTAATGGTTTTTTGGAAGGAAGGCCACACAGCTAAAGTACTACTCTCACCACATAGTAACAGGGCACATAGCAATATGACTTATCACTGTTGTTGTTAATCCTGATCATCTGGCTAAGGTAGTTTTTTTAGACTGTTCCTATTGTAAAGCTACTATTCTTCCCTGCTTCCATACTGTACCCATTGAAGGGAATTAGCTATTCACAGAAAACACGTAAGGAATGGGGAGTTATGCTCTATACCTCTGGTGGTATAGTTATTACATTAATTATTTGGAATTCATCTGGGTAAAAGATTTATTTTCCCTTGTTTACTCAATTGGTTATTAATATTAGTATGTACACATAGATATTTGCTTTATACTCTGCATTATAATCCATTATTACTTTATTTTGTATCTCACATTGTTTTCATTTTGGACACTGGGAGCTCTTTCTGCTGGCTCCTGTGTCTCTTTGACATGTCCCATCATTGCAGTTTGCATGTGTGTTTTGTTTTTTTGTTTAAGCTCTTTCTTATTTTCTGACACTACAAGATACTTTAGACTTACCTTGCAGATTTCCTGCCCCAATTCTAGAATCAGAGAATCAGTCATTTCCCAAATAACATGAATTACTTTCACTGGAGAACAATATTAGAAACCAAAACCTGGGTCCTAACTGTGCTCATTGCTATAGGGTGTTACTGCTTACATCTAGCACCCAGGTTTTGGAGATATATATATGTATATATAAAAGTTATGTGTGTATATATATAAATAACATTTATATATATATATATACAGTTTCAAGATATATACATACAGTTATATATATACAGATATATATATATACACACATACAGTTTCAAGATAGATATATAGATAGATATCTCAAGGCAGTAACATTTTCTTGCCAAAATAAAGAAAATAGATGTTTGGTTTATTTCTAGTTCACTCTTATCCTTAGAGTGTAATGAGTAAAATTTCAGGTATGTGGGAGGAATATGTTCTATTAAATTAATCACTGTGGTTGAGCCCTATGTACTATATTTTATTTCAGGTAGTTAATGCGGCTATGTAAAGCAAAACTCAATTGTGCAGAGCTTAGCAAATGCCTTCATGATAAAAACAAGCTTCGGTGCTCCACTTTCCCTTCTTTCCCTTCTGAGTTCTTTATTTCACTGGGTTTTTTGTTACCAAAAAAATGACTTACTCCTTTGCAAGATCATTAATCCATTATGACTATTGAAATTATTTTATCCATAATTTTGTGAGTTTGTCAGCAGGAATATCAATTTAGGTGTCTAATCTGTCATATAACTGGAAACAGAAATCTTTCACTTAGTTTTCCTACTTGTTTTCTTACTAGTAGCCTTGCACCAAGAGAAAAGTCTAGAGAAATGCAACATACCTACCTTTCCAAAAGTCCCAAGCCAATTGTTTTGGTATCTATATGCAGAGTCCCATTAAGCCTTTCTGAAGACTTTAAGCTCCCTTGCTTCTTTCTGATATTTTCCCTACCTTTTCACCCTAGAAAAAGGTGATCATTATCTCTGCTGTTTCACCATTTAGCTTATGACATCTATAATACATAGAGTATGTTTACAGACCTACTATTTTAAAAAGCACTAAAAAATAGAATATACAACTATATCTTAAACCTCATATAAAATAATTTCTTCACAGTGCTGAAAATGTTGCTGACAACTGGTCTGGACAACATAAACAGAAAGAATGGTTGCTCAATGTTGATCTATAAGGAGACATTTTTTAACCAACAGTTATTATATCATGCCTTTTTCTACTAATTTGCAATGTTTACCAAAAAATTCCACATTCTTCTGCTTGTTGTTGTTTTGTTTTGAATTTAAAGGAAAACAATTCTATGGATTTCAAAATCCTGTTCATTTGGTTATCTTATTTGTCTAACAGAAATTGAGACTTTAAAATCTTTATGCTCTGCCACTTAGAAAAAAATATTTAGTACAATTGTTCTTTCTCAGTAACTATCAACAATCCATATGGGAATACGCTTGTTGTTAAAAGACTAGTTAGGATATTGCCACTTTTAACAAGCTGTAGAACAGTCTATGTATTTGACAGACCTATCTAAGAAGCCAAATATGATCATCACTGTATTACTCTAGGAAGGATGATTTCATGGCTATCAGCAAATGGTTAATATAACTTAGTGATCCTCCGGCCAACCAGCAAGAACAAAGTTAAAAGCCAGATCTTGTTCTAAAAATATTTTAATCACCAAAAAAAAAACAATTTTAGGATTGTAAATGACATAAAACTTGAAGTCATCTTAGCCAGGCAACAAGCTGACCATCAAAGTTTTGTCTTCGCTTCCAATGGCAAGAACTAGACCCATGCATGCAGGGTAAGGAAAAACTGAAAGAAAAATGCAGGAAATAATCAGAGCAAAGATCTTTTAGGTAATGGGTGGAAGGGGAAAGAGAGGAAATAGTCATAAAATAAAGTACCTCGAAGTAATTGCAGTAGGGCAATGTCATTGTTGTTTACCTACTTGATTTTCCTTCCTTTTTATCTTCTCTTGAACTTTGCCTACATCCAACCATCCAGGTATGCTTTATCCTAGTGAAGCAAGGTAAGCAAAGTAGCTACCAAGAATCCTCTTGGCATTTTTGTTCCAAAAGCATACCCCTTGTGATAGAGGAAGGGTGTCTAAGCATTTTGTTTTTAAGTTTGTGGGTAGTAATCATAGGACAGAAGAAGGTCCCTTAAATGAAGAAAAGTTACCCCTGAGCCAGGAAGGAGAAGACAGATCAAGAATACCTATAGATATTTACAGCTCTCAGAGAGAGGACCTGCTGCCTTTTGCTGGGAAAAGTCTTGGGAGCAAAGATGGCAGAATCACATCTGGGGAAGTGGGAACTTAGATAGCCTTGTAGAGATTCTCATGCCCTTGAGAATGACACTAATGGAATGGAAAGAACCAGATTCCTGAAGGAGTCAGACAGATAGATGCAAGGGATGCCTCTGGGACAATTGGCACAAATTGCTGGCAAAGATCAAAAGGGATGAAATGCATCTCAGGAGATATCCTTGTGGGCACCTTATATTGAAAATCAAATATAACTCACTTCCTCCATACTCACTCCACCAGGAACCAAGGCTGGACCTGATATACATTACATTCATATTGCACCTTATTTGTACTTGGTGAAAGGAAAAGAATCCTAAATTTATGTAGACTACATTTTTCCCCATGTCAAAATGGGGCATGAAATAAACTGTGTTTTTTGTAAACTAAAGTATGTATTTTTTTCACATATAAGTTGATGAGTAAGATTTGTATCCCCACTGTATTAAAAGTAGATATTAATCCTTTTATCCCAAACATACTGCAGGAAAAAGATAGGCATGATCAAAATAATAATAATAATAATTAACCCAAATAGAAGAACTCATATAACAAAACAACCCCATGTCAGTAAGAGAACCCATTTTGTAAAGGATTGTAACAGAGACCTCGCCATCATTTTATCAGCGCACAAGTATTTATGGCACCAAATTTATTCTACCAAAAGGACCAAGTAGAATAATGGCTGAGGAGGTCTCTCTTCATGACATAATTTTTAACAATTGTGAATATAAATTAATTTCAGAGTGCTTAGGCAATGACAGTTACTGTACAAAGAAAAAGTGAGTTTGAGATGGACTAAAGTGGATCACTAGAATTAAGCCATGAAAGCAATAACATCCCTGTTCATCTCCAGTATGGACATTTCTCTCGACAGTCCTGCCTTATGAGTTTACCTAATAATTTAAAGAGGAAGAATTAGTTATTATCATTAGAGTAGGTGATGTATATATCTAAATATACATCTAATGAAAATAATAAGGGCTACGTTTATTGTGTAACTATCAAGCTCAGGGCAGTGGCCCCAAGCTAAAAGTGTATTTCAACTTTTGTTAAAGTTCCTCTGAATCAGGTAGACTCACGTGTCAAGTGTAGTTACTATAATGGTTCCCAGACTAGAACAACCTGCAAGTATCATCTTCACAGAATCAACTCTAAATACAAATGGCACATTTTTAACTTTATATATTCTAGCTGTGGATTAGCTGTTGAATGACCAAAGAATTTCTCCTGCATAGGAGAAGGGCATTTAGAACCCAAAATGTGTGCACATTTCATGTGACTAAGAAATATCATCAAAAGTAAATTTAACTGATGAGTATGTTAATAAGAAATTTTTTATGAATGCTTGCTATAAATCTATAAACCATTGGGTTTCCAATTATAATCATGAGATCCATCTCCATATGTCAAACATTATAGCTTTTACTTGAAATTTTTAAAAGATAATTATTAAGAAAATCTCTTTTCTAGTATTTCACTATTATGTAAACATTGATAAGCTATTTAGAATGTCATCTTATTTTTTTTCTATTCTTCTTTCTCTTGCTTGTAATTTGGTCATTATACACTATTAATCACATTAAGACAGTAGAGTAAGAAGCCATGGGAGGAAATTGAAAATAATCACTCAAACAATTTTCAAAACTTAATATGGAAATCAGAACATTAGTGTTCTGCCTTAACAATAATCTAAAATAAATGGTGATTAGCTTAATATTAGAAGAAGATACCACAAAGCATGAAAATGCATACCATAATCTGAAAAGCTAGTACCCCATGTGTTGTATGATAGAAATTGATAGTCCTCATTAACAATACTTAGAAGACATACCACTTTCCTATTGAAGCAGTGGCTCTAGAGAAAATGGATAGAAAGAACAAGATGTGTTGGCTTTTACCTACTTATTGATTTTAGCAGGTAAGTCTATAAGTGTTTGAGCCTCAGACTTTGGTTCTCCAGATTTGCACCAGCAAGAAACCAACCTCATGGAAGGAAGATTCACTTCCAATGCCCATGTCATATGAAGACATGGGTGAAATCGAAAGTCGTGGAAGGCAATGGATGAGGAATTTCCTCCCCAAGAAAAAGCTGAGTTGATTTGATGTGTAACAGAGAATGTTCTGCCCAGAAATTTGCTGACCAAAGGAGCAAACTGTGGCAGAGATGGTCACAACAAATTATATACTCTTCCTCCTACAGCAGGGGTCCCCAACCCCCAGGCTGCTGCCTATGGCCAGTTAGGAACTGGGCCACACAGCAGGAGGTGAGTGGCAGCCAGGGAGCATTTCTGCCTGAGCTCTGCCTCCTGTCAGATCAGTGCACCATTAGATTATCATAGGAGTGCAAATTCTATTGTGAACTGCACATGCGAGGGATCTAAGCTGCGAGCTCCTTATGAGGATCTAATGCCTGATGATCTGAAGTGGAACCGTTTCATCCTGAAACCATCCATGTCCCCTACCACCCCCATGGAAAAATTGTCTTACATGAAACTATTCATTGGTGCCAAAAAGCCTGGGGGCCACTGTTCTACAGTAAATAGTAGAAAGTTGTCACTGGGAAGTGGCTGGCCGCCCAGCCAGGATACATTTTCCACCACCACCGCAAACCCTCCCCTGCCCACTTTCTGCTTGCATTTGGCTGTGTCTTTCTAACTTGTTCTTGTCATGGCAATGCTATGGATGGTACATGTGTCATTTTTGAGCCAAAACTTTTCAAAAGGGTCAGCATAAAACAATATCCAGGACTGGATTGTATACCTATTGAAAAAGTGAAAATATGCATAATTCACATAAACCTCTCACTTTTTCTGAATAAAACAACCTAAATTTTTATACCCATTACAGTCTTCATTCAACAAAGGTTTATTGAGTACCTCTAATGAACTAAGCACTGCCCTAGCTGATGAGGGCAGAACAGTAAACCAAAGAAAGTTCCTGCCTCCTTGAAATTCCATACTAGAGGCAAACAGCTAGCAAGCAAATATAAAGTCAGCTAACCGTTGAGGAATGACACATAGTAAGTGGATAGAGTATAATATAGGTAGTATTATAGATAGGGCAGTTCAGAAAGTCCTCTCTGTGGATATGACCTTTGAGCAGATATCTAAATAGATTAAAGGAATAAGTTATATGAGTGTCTACCAGAATATTCCCAGAAGGGGAAACAGCAAATCTTTTCTAGTTGTCTTCTATCTGGACATCTTGTCCTGCCAAATAAGATTATAATGTTCCTAAAGATATCATCTACTTATTTTGTACTTACCTCAAATAGATATTGTCAAGTTGAACTCTTAACAGTATATACAGAAAGGAGTAGTGAGATTTTTATAAAGACAGATTATATGTACTGATATCAAAAATAATATTCTATATCCTGAGTATATAGTATTAATATCTACTAGGCTACAGAAGGAAATAGCCAAGACAGCTCAAACCACACACACACACACACACACACACACACACATATTCATCAGTGAAAGAGGTTTGGGGACTAGCAACACATATGTGTGATCACAAAAGTAAAATTCTAACAGCAGATTTTCACTAGGTGTATATCCTTCCATGGGAATACTGCGTGTCACTATATACATGGATACTTAAGTAATCACCATGTATTTTAGATTATTGTTAAGGCAGAACACTAACGTTCTAATTTCCATATTAAGTTTTAAAAATCGTGTGAGTGATTATTTTCAATTTCCTTAAGTATCTATGTACACAGTGATATGCAGTGTTCATCCATCCATCATGGAAATAAGTACATGGATACTTATTTTCTTTTAAGCAATACATTCAAAAAAACCAAAATGAGTTTGACGGAGAAAAGATAGCAAATGTGCATGAGTGAAATTCAATTGTGTCAGGAGAATTAAATGTTTAGATAGCTAATATCTTTAAATTTTATTTTAAAGATTTGTAACTATCAATTCCATTTTGAATGTGCAAAGAAACACACAGTAAGGAAAGTTGCTCAAATTGTACAGTTTCGAAAGTGGATGTATTCATGCTAAGAAATACAGATTTAGCAGATTAATCCATTCATAATCAATCCATTATCTTGTGCTTTAGAAATCAAGAGTTTGAATCATTAGCTCGAAACGGAATTTGTACTCAATTTTCACTAACAGAGTTAAGTTATGCTCACATGTCTTAAAAGTTAACTTACACTTATAGGCCTTTAAAGTTATGGTTAAGAGTCTAACTTCATATTTCAGCTGAAAATTCTACACGCATTTGACCAACTCTCTGAGGCAAGTTTGTAAGAAAATAGATTATCTGATGCACCTAAAATCTAAATACATTAGCTCATCTTGATATTTGAAAATATCAACTGGGGAAGATTTCAGAAACAACAAAACAAGGTAATTATCATTTATTTATTTATTTATTTATTTATTTATTTATTTATTTATTTTTTCACAAAACAAAACGCTTTTACTTGGTGCATTGGAACCTGAGTCGGAAACCACTGTGGAGAATCCTATGGTAAAGGAACGGGCGCTGACAGTTGATAAAATAGTCTGTGTGTCGCAAGAGCTGGCCATATTTACAAGGTTAAAAATATTCACAGTTCAGAGTACAGGGAGGCCAAAGGGACGGGGAATATTTCTCCAGGTGTAAAAGCCCCACAAGCCCCTGGGAGGGTACGAGGGGGAGTGAGGGCTAGGCTGGCCGGCTGCCTGGGGGCGAGGGGCCAGGAGGGCCAAGTGGGAACGCAGGAAGCTGGGCTCAGAGGTCCAGGCATCCACACTCCCTGGGCTTCTGCGGGGAAGTGGGAGAGGCTGAGCGCTGGTGATCCTGGTGGGTGCTCCAGGAGTTGCAAAGTGTCGCTGGGGAGTGACTGGCCAAGGGCCCCCTTCCTTCTGAGACAGGCACTGCCCCAGGACTCGCCACTCCACTCCAGGGCTCCAGGGACCCCATTTGCCGAGCAGCAGGCAGGGACCCAGGCTCTGGAGGAAAACCGACCTTATACCCCTTGAGGAGGTGGACCCTGATCCCATCCCGAAGTCTTGGCCTCTGATACCCGGATTTAGTTTTGTGGACTGAGCTCTTGGCTGCCTCCCCGGCAGGAGACCCTGAGCCCACAGGGAGAGGCAGCCTGGCCTCCGCCCCCGTCGGGTGTTCGGCTGGAGGCTGGCAGGTCAGCGGGGCTGGTTCACAGCCCGCCTGGTTCGAGTTATTCTGCGTGACGGCCAGGAGGCCTGGCCAGGTAGACTGTGGGTGCTCAGGGAGGGGAGGAGGGGAGGAAGGGGGCGGGGGACCCATGGGAAGCGGCGCCCTGGGCTGGCAGCTCCCTGGTCAGGGTCCTGAGATTCTGGTTCAAGCATCCTCTGTCAGGGTCTCCCTCATAGAGTACGTGTGGGGGGTTGGGGGATCCGTCTGAACACAGCTCCTGCCCCCGGCATGGTGGTCACAGCAGCTGGGGCCCATGCAGATGGGCGAACGCTGGCGTGAGGCGTGGGGGGCGGGGTGGCTGTGGGTACCTAAAACAAGGTAATTCTTAAGCCAGGGTCACCTTAAAGAATATGAGATGTCAAAAGAAGACATTCATACAGCCAACAGACACATGAAAAAATGTTCATCATCACTCGCCATCAGAGAAATGCAAATCAAAACCACAATGAGATACCATCTCACACCAGTTAGACTGGCAATCATTCAAAAGTCAGGAAACAACAGGTGCTGGAGAGGATGTGGAGAAATAGGAACACTTTTACACTGTTGGTGGGATTGTAAACTAGTTCAACCATTATGGAAAACAGTATGGCAATTCCTCAAGGATCTAGAACTAGATGTACCATATGACCCAGCCATCCCACTACTGGGTATATACCCAAAGGATTATAAATCATGCTCCTATAAAGACACATGCACACGTATGTTTATTGCAGCACTATTCACAATAGCAAAGACTTGGAATCAACCAAAATGTCCATCAGTGACAGACTGGATTAAGAAAATGTGGCACATATACACCATGGAATACTATGCAGCCATAAAAAATGATCAGTTTGCGTCTTTTGTAGGGACATGGATGCAGCTGGAAACCATCATTCTTAGCAAACTATCACAAGAACAGAAAACCAAACACTGCATATACTCACTCATAGGTGGTAACTGAACAATGAGATCACTTGGACTCAGGAGAGGGTACATCACACACTGGGGCCTATCATGGGGAGGGATTGCATTGGGAGTTATACCTGATATAAATGTTGAATTGATGGGTGCTGACGAGTTGATGGGTGCAGCACACCAACATGGCACAAGGATACATATGTAACAAACCTGCACATTGTGCACATGTACCCTAGAACTTAAAGTATAATAATAAAATTTAAAAAAAAAGAATATGAGATGCATATTCACAGTTAAGAGTTTGGGTCATGGAACCAGATGACCTGGCTTCAAATTCTAGCTCTGTCATTTATCATCTGTGTATTCTTCATGGATAGCTAACATCTCTGTGCCTCAGTTTTTCATTTATAAAATGGGAAAAATAATAATTCTTCTTACGTTTACTCCAAGAAGTGCATAAGTTAACGCACATAAAATAGGTAGACCAGTGCTTGACAGGGAGTACACACTGTGATACTTGCTATTATTATTACTAGTATTGCAAATTTCTTTTTAATCTATAAAAAACTTTATTTTCTTACAGTTATGGAGGCTGGGAAGTTCAAGGTAAAGGGGCTGCATCTGGTGGGAGCTTTCTCGATTGTAAAGACTTTCTGCCAAGTTGCAAGGCAGAGCAGAGTGCAGGATTTTTAAGAGAATTAAATGAGGTAATTTATGTAATACATGTAAAGCGTTCAGCATAGTGGCTAATACAAATGGTAACTTTTAGTTGTCACATTGTCATCATCTAAACCTCTATCCCCAGTCTGCCGTCTGGCAAATTCTGATATAGAGACCAACAAAAGGATGTTAAACAGAAATACGCATTGTTAAGGCACCACCCTGGAGGAAATGCCATATATTCCATCTGTCTATTTTGGGCACAAGATTGAGACAATTATTTAGAGATTATCTTTCTAAACTAATGTTTAAATTCAATTTTTCATCTTTCTGTGAATTGCTATAAAGACTATGAGAGTGTTAACTAACAATAATGGAAACTATAAAATGAAATGAAAACTGTATATATTTAGTAAACTGAGGATTTCTGCATAAATATACATACAACAAACCTTAGTTGTACATAATAAGATCCTGCTATTTGTTTTCAAATCTTCCTTACTGAGGAATCGGAAATCATTCCTCACATGTAAGGAAACCCTTCATGTCTGACTGATCTTACCTGAATTCTCTCCTTTCTTCACAGATTCTGAATTATTGGCTAATCTTTTCTGTTTCTTCTCTTTCTGGTCCCATGCCAGTCTAAAATAGGCACTTGACTGTATGAAGACTTTTATAGTGATTGCAGACAACTTATGATATTTCCAACTACAAGTATCAAGCTTAAGCCTTGAGGAGGAAGATATCAGACTGTGTTCGTACGTCTTTAACGCCCTTGAAACTTCAAAGAATTTAAGTCAGTCAAGGATAGGAGTATCTTTCCTTAGATTTTAACAAAATCTCAGAATGCTTACCTTCCCATAATTATCATCAAGAAACAGTTTCTCTCCATTTGTACAATGCTAGTTCTTCCTCTGGGTTCCTGTCCTGAGTTTTCTCTGTGATCTGTGTTTGTCACAAATATTTATTGAGTGTTCACTATATCCTAGGAAATTCTCTAGGCCTGGAGAGATATAGCAGTGAACAAAACAACCCTGCAGCTTCAGTGTTAACTGCATTTACAAAAAGAGTAAATCCTGTCTAATTACATGAAAAATAAAAATTGCGTATTTAGTTACATGTAAAAAAATCTTGGTTTTTATTTATTATTATTGTTATTATTATTATTATTATACTTTAAGTTCTAGGGTACATGTGTACAATGTGCAGGTTGGTTACATATGTACACATGTGCCATGTTTGTATGCTGCACCCATTAACTCGTCATTTACATTAAGTATATCTCCTAATGCTATCCCTCCCTCCTATCCCCTCCCCACAATAGGCCCCAGTGTCTGATGTTCCCCTTCCTGTGTCCAAGTGATCTCATTGTTCAATTCCCACCTATGAGCGCGAACATGCAGTGTTTGGTTTTCTGTTCTTGTGATAGTTTGCTAAGAATGATGGTGTCTAGCTGCATCCATGTCCCTACAAAGGACACGAACTCATCCTTTTTTATGACTGCATAGTATTCCATGGTGAAAATATGTGCCACATTTTCTTAATCCAGTCTGTCATTGATGGACATTTTGGTTGATTCCAAGTCTTTGCTATTGTGAATAGTGCCGCAATAAACATACGTGTGCATGTGTCATTATAGCAGCATGATTTATAATCCTTTGGGTATATACCCAGTAATGGGATGGCTGGGTCAAATGGTATTTCTAGTCCTTGAGGAATCACCATACTGTTTTCCACAATGGTTGAACTAGTTTACAGTCCCATCAACAGTGTAAAAGCTTTCCTATTTCTCCACATCCTCTCCAGCACCTGTTGTTTCCTGATTTTTTAATGATTGCCATTCTAAGTGGTGTGAGATAGTATCTCATCATGGTTTTGATTTGCATTTCTCTGATGGCAAGTGATGATGAGCATTTTTTCATGTGTCTGTTGGCTGTATGAATGTCTTCTTTTGAGAAGTGTCTGTTCATATCCTTTGCTCACTTTTTGATGGGGTTGCTTGTTTTTTTCTTGTAAATTTGTTTGAGTTCTTTGTAGTTTCTGTATATTAGCCCGTTGTCAGATGAGTAGATTGCAAAAATTTTCTCCCATTCTGTAGGTTGCCTGTTCACTCTGATGGTAGTTTCATTTGCTGTGCAGAAACTCTTTAGTTGAATTAGATCCCAATTGTCAATTTTGGCTTTTGTTGTCATTGCTTTTGGTGTTTTAGACATGAAGTCCTTGCCCATGCCTATGTCCTGAATAGTATTACCTAGGTTTTCTTCTAGGGTTTTTATGGTTTTAGGTCTAACATTTAAGTCTCCGATCCATCTTGAATTAATTTTTGTATAAGGAGTAAGGAAAGGATCCAGTTTCAGCTTTCTACTTATGGCTAGCCAATTTTCCCAGCACCATTTATTAAATAGAGAATCCTTTCCCCATTTCTTGTTTTTGTCAGGTTTATCAAAGATCAGAAGACTGTAGATGTGTGGTATTTCTGAGGGCTCTATTCTGTTCCATTGGTCTATATCTCTGTTTTCATATGAGTACCATGCTGTTTTCGTTACTGTAGCCTTGTAGTATAGTTTGAAGTCAGGTAGTGTGATGCCTCCAGCTTTGTTCTTTTGGCTTAAGATTGTCTGGGCAATGTAGGGTCTTTTTTGGTTCCATATGAACTTTAAAGCAGCTTTTTCCAATTCTGTGAAGAAACTCATTGGTAGCTTAACGGGGATGGCATTGAATCTATAAATAACTTTGGGCAGTATGGCCATTTTCACGATATTGATTCTTCCTATCCATGAGCATGGTACGTTCTTCCATTTGTTTGTGTCCTCTTTTATTTCACTGAGCAGTGGTTTGTAGTTCTCCTTGAAGAGGTCCTTTACATCCCTTGTAAGTTGGATTCCTAGATATTTTATTCTCTTTGAAGCAATTGTGAATGGGAGTTCATTCATTATTTGGCTCTCTGTTTGTCTGTTACTGGTGTATAAAAATGCTTGTGATTTTTGCACATTGATTTTGTATCCTGAGACTTTGCTGAAGTTGCTTATCAGCTTAAGGAGATTTTGGGCTGAGACAATGGGGTTTTCTAAATATACAATCATGTCATCTGCAAACAGGGAAAATTTGACATATTCTTTTCCTAACTGAATACCCTTGATTTCTTTCTCTTGCCTGATTGCCCTAGCCAGAACTTCCAACACTATATCGAATAGCAGTGGTGAGAGAGGGCATCCCTGTCCTGTGCCAGTTTTCAAAGGGAATGCTTCCAGTTTTTGCCCATTCAGTATGATATTGGCTGTGGGTTTGTCATAAACAGCTCTTATTATTTTGAGTTACTTTCCATCAATACCGAATTTATTGAGAGTTTTCAGCATGAAGCGTTGTTGAATTTTGTCAAAGGCCTTTTCTGCATCTATTGAGATAATCATGTGGTTTTTGTCTTTGGTTCTGTTTATATGCTGGATTACATTTATTGATGTGCATATGTTGAACCAGCCTTGCATCCCAGGGATGAAGCCCACTTATTCATGGTGGATAAGCTTTTTGATGTGCTGCTGGATCCAGTTTGCCAGTATTTTATTGAGGATTTTTGCATCAATGTTCATCAGGGATATTGGTCTAAAATTCTCTTTTTTTGTTGTGTCTCTGCCAGGCTTTGGTATCAGGATGATGTTGGCCTCATAAAATGAGTTAGGGAGGATTCCCTCTTTTTCTATTGATTGGAATGGTTTCAGAAGGAATGGTACCAGCTCTTCCTTGTACCTCTGGTAGAATTCGGCTGTGAATTCATCTGGTCCTGGACTTTTTTTTTGGTTGGTAGGCTATTAATTATTGCCTCAATTTCAGAGCCTGTTATTGGTCTATTCAGGGATTCAATTTCTTCCTGGTTTAGTCTTGGGAGAGTGTAAGTGTCCAGGAAATTATCCATTTCTTCCAGGTTTTCTAGTTTATTTTCATAGACATGTTTATAGTATTCTCCGATGGTAGTTTGTATTTCTGTGGGGTTGGTGGTGATATCCCCTTTATAATTTTTTATTGCGTCTATTTGATTCCTCTCTCTTTTCTTCTTTATTAGTCTTGCTAGTAGTCTATCAATTTTGTTGATGTTTTCAAAAAACCAGCTCCTGGATTCATTGATTTTTTGGAGGGTTTTTTGTGTCTCTATCTCCTTCAGTTCTGTTCTGATCTTAGTTATTTCTTGCCTTTGCTAGCTTTTGAATGTGTTTGCTCTTGCTTCTCTAGTTTTTTTCATTGTGATGCTAGGGTGTCAATTTTACATCTTTCCTGCTTTCTCTTGTGGGCATTTAGTGCTATAAATTTCTTTCTACACACTGCTTTAAATGTGTCCTAGAGATTCCAGTATGTTGTATCTTTGTTCTCATTGGTTTCAAAGAACATCTTTATTTCTGCCTGCATTTCGTTGTGTACCCAGTAGTCATTCAGGAGCAGGTTGTTCAGTTTCCATGTAGTTGAGCAGTTTTGATTGAGTTTCTTAGTCCTGAGTTCTAGTTTGATTACACTGTGGTCTGAGAGACAGTTTGTTATAATTTCTGTTCTTGTACATTTGCTGAGAAGTGCTTTACTTCCAACTATGTGGTCAATTTTGGAATAAGTGTGATGTGGTGCTGAGAAGAATTTATATTCTGTTGATTTGGGGTGGAGAGTTCTGTAGATGTCTATTAGGTCCACTTGGTGCAGAGTTGAGTTCAATTCCTGGATATCCTTGTTAACTTTCTGTCTCGTTGATCTGTCTAATGTTGACAGTGGCATGTTAAAGTTTCCCATTATTATTGTATGGGAGTCTAAGTCTCTTTGTAAGTCTCTAAGGACTTGCTTTATGAATCTGGGTGCTCCTGTATTGGGTGCATATATATTTAGGATAGTTAGCTCTTCCTGATGAATTGATCCCTTTACCATTATGTAATGGCCTTCTTTGTCTCTTTTGATCTTTGATGGTTTAAAGTCTGTTTTATCAGAGAGTAGGATTGCAACCCCTGCTTTTTTTTGTTCTCCATTTGCTTGGTAGATCTTCGTCCATCCCTTTATTTTGTGCCTATGTATGTCTCTGCATGTGAGATGGGTCTCCTGAAGACAGCAGACTGATGGGTCTTGACTCTTTATCCAGTTTGCCAGTCTGTGTCTTTTAATTGGAGCATTTAGTCCATTTACATTTAAGGTTAATATTGTTATGTGTGAACTTGATCCTGTCATTATGATATTAGCTGGTTATTTTGCTCGTTAGTTGATGCAGTTTTTTCCTAGCATCAATGGACATTTTGGCATGTTTTTGCAGTTTCTGGTACCGGTTGTTCCTTTCCATGTTTAGTGCTTCTTTGAGGATCTCTTGTAGGGCAAGCCTGGTGGTGACAAAATCTCTAAGCATTTGCTTGTCTGTAAAGGATTTTATTTCTCCTTCACTTATGAAACTTAGTTTGGCTGGATATGAAATTCTAGGTTGAAAATTCTTTTCTATAAGAATGTTGAAGGCCGGGCACGGTGGCTCAAGCCTGTAATCCCAGCACTTTGGGAGGCCGAGACGGACGGATCATGAGGTCAGGAGATCAAGACCACCCTGGCTAACATGGTGAAACCCCGTCTCTACTAAAAATACAAAAACTAGCCGGGCGAGGTGGCGGGCGCTTGTAGTCCCAGCTACTTGGGAGGCTGAGACAGGAGAATGGTGTAAACCCGGGAGGCAGAGCTTGCAGTGAGCTGAGATCCGGCCACTGCACTCCAGTTTGGGTGACAGAGCGAGACTCCGCCTCAAAAAAAAAAAAAAAAAGAATGTTGAATATTGGCCCCCACTCTCTTCTGGCTTGTAGAGTTTCTGCCGAGAGATCTGCTATTAGTCTGATGGGCTTCCCTTTGTGGGTAACCCAACCTTTCTCTCTGGCTGCCTTTAACATTTTTTCCTTCATTTCACCTTTGGTGAATCTGACAATTATGTGTCTTGGAGTTGCTCTTCTCGAGGAGTATCTTTATGGTGTTCTCTGTATTTCCTGAATTTGGATGTTGGCCTCCCTTACTAGGTTGGGGAAGTTCTCCTGGATGATATCCTGCAGAGTGTTTTCCAACTTGGTTCTATTTTCCCCATCACTTTCAGGCCCACCAATCAGATGTAGATTTGGTCTTTTCACATAATCCCATATTTCTTGAAGGCTTGTTCATTTCTTTTTACTCTTTTTTCTCTACACTTCTTTTCTCACTTCATTTCATTCATTTGATCTTCAATCACTGATACTCTTTCTTCCAGTTGATCGAGTCAGTTACCGAAGCTTGTGCATTTGTCACGTAGTTCTCGTGTCATGGTTTTCATCTCTATCAGTTCTTTTTTTTTTTTTTTTTTTTTTTTTGAGACGGAGTCTTGCTCTGTCACCAAGGCTGGATTGCAGTGGCTGGATCTCAGCTCACTGCAAGCTCCACCTCCCGGGTTTATGCCATTCTCCTGCCTCAGCCTCCTGAGTAGCTGGGACTACAGGCACCCGCCACCTTGCCCAGCTAGTTTTTTGTATTTTTTTTTTTTAGTAGAGACGGGGTTTCACCATGTTAGCCAGGATGGTCTCAATCTCCTGACCTCATGATCTGCCCGTCTCGGCCTCCCAAAGTGCTAGGATTACAGGCTTGAGCTCTATCGGTTCTTTTAAGGTCTTCTCCGCATTGATTATTCTAGTTATCCATTCATCCATTCTTTTTTCAAGGTTTTAGTTTCTTTGCACTGGTTACGTAGTTCCTCCTTTAGCTCTGAGAAGTTTGATAGACTGAAGCCTTCTTCTCTCAACTCATCAAAGTCATTCTCCATCCAGCTTTGTTCTGTTGCTGGCGACGAGCTGTGTTCCTTTGGAGGGGGAGATGCACTCTGATTTTTTGAATTTCCAGCTTTTCTGCGCTGCTTTTTCCCCATCTTTGTGGTTTTATCTGCCTCTGGTCTTTGATGATAGTGACATACCGATGGGGATTTGGTGTAGGTGTCCTTTATATTTGTTAGTTTTCCTTCTAACAGTCAGGATCCTCAGCTGCAGGTCTGTTGGAGTTTGCTTAAGTTCCACTCCAGACCTTGTTTGCCTGGGCATCAGCCGCAGAGGCTGCAAAAGATAGGATATTGCTGAACAGCGAGTGTTGCTGTCTGATTCTTGCTCTGGAAGCTTCGTCTCAGGGGTGTACCCAGCCATGTGAGGCATGAGGTGTCAGCCTGCACCTAGTGGGGGATATATCCCAGTTAGGCTACTCAGGGGTCAGGGACCCACTTGAGCAGGCAGTCTGTCCATTCTCAGATCTTAACCTCTGTGCTGGGAGAACCACTGCTCTCTTCAAAGCTGTCAGACAGGGACTTTTACATCTGCAGAGGTTTCTGCTGCTTTTTGTTTAGCTATGCCCTATCCCCAGAGGTGGAGTCTACAGAGGCACTCAAGCCTCCTTGAGCTGCAGTGGGTTCCACCCAATTCGAGTTTCCTGGTGGCTTTGTTTACCTACTTAAGCCTCAGCAATGGCAGGTGCCCCTCCCCCAGCCTCACTGCCACATTGCAGTTAGATCTCAGACTGCTGTGCTAGCAATGAGGGAGGCTCCGTGGGCATGGGACCCTCCAGGCCAGCTGTGGGATATAATCTCCTGGTGTGCCGTTTGCTAAGACCCTTGGTAAAGTGCAGTATTAGGGTGGGAGTTACCTGATTTTCCAGTAGTTGTGTCTCAATTTCCCTTGGCTAAGAAAAGGAATTCCCTTCCCCCTTGTGCTTCCCAGGTGAGGCGATGCCTCGCCCTGCTTCAGCTCTCGCTGGTCGGGCTGCACCCGTGGACCAACATCGACTGTCCGACACGCCCCAATGAGATGAACCCGGTACCTCAGTTGAAAATGCAGAAATCACCCGTCTTCTGTGTTACTCATGCTGGGAGCTGAAGGCTGGAGCTGTTCCTATTCGGCCATCTTCCTTAGTATTTTTTATATGAAGCATCTTTTCTAGGATATGCAACTTGTTCTGAGAACCTCAATAGCAGGTATGGCACTGACTATGTATCAAGAGTGTCATCTTCCAAAATAAGTAAACAACTGCAATGTAGTAGACAGCACTGGCTACCATAATTGTGAGATGAACTCTGGTAAAGACAAGAAAGCCTTCAAACTGGAAAAATCATAGGCTGTTAGATTGATTTCACATAATCTATCTGTAAGGATCATCCTTTGTGTTTCAAAGTTTTAAAACAAATCTTCTCCAGTTACAACTACAGTCACCTTAAAGGTAAATTCATGAGAACTATCTCTTAAGGTACTTCCACATTAGTTCATTCACTTAATGAAACACACAATCATGTAAAGATGAGGGTAAACTGTAATGCAAAACATCCAGTGAGAAAAGTAAAGACATGCTTTAGAATAAAAACTAATGCTACCAAAAAGAGAAATGAGAGAATGCTGGAATATTTCTTATCCATTCATGCAAGCAATTTTTCAGCTCCTGGTGTAAACGAAGCACCATGCTGGGTGCTGAAGGTGTTGAAAATAAGGATAAATATTACTCAATGACAAGATTCAAAACACAGAGTATTATTGAAGAATGATAATGATTCTTTATTTTTCCTAATTTGTATTAGATTTAATGGGACTACTTCCAAGTTTTTTAGACTTAATTTTTTTATTCGCAAATGTTTGATGAAATTCCTATATGTTTACTCTTATATTTCCATATATGTATATACAGACACATATGTATATTTCCAAACATAAGTGCATATGTAATATGCATTTATGTAATGTTTAATTTATTAATAAAAATGCTCAATACTTTCATCTTATTTTTTTCTGAAAGAACCCTTGAATACATGAAATTATAGAAACAACTGAGGTTAAAGATACAGATAATAATGGACACTGTATGCAAAAGCAATTCCTAATTTGGATTTCTTGTTTCCATTTACAAGAAATTTGTGAAAGTATTATTTGTCTTAGTCACATGAAACAATTATCCTTAAAATAAAAATTTATTTTCACAAGTGGAAAAACTGAGATTAGGCATTATATTTAAGACAATTAATTCACAACCTAGGACTGAAATGTAGGCCTCCTGTGCTCTTATTTCAGTGCATTTGTATCTAGCCACTGTTTTAAAGACAAGGGAATGCATTTGAGATATTAAAGAGAAACAAAGGGAAATGTGGGTCCCAGCCCAAGAGGATCAGAAAAATGTCATTTTGGGGGTCTAGTAGTGGTGGCAACACAAACGTGGAAGACAAGCCCGTCCACGGCTTGACTCCTGCTCAGGTTCTTCTTTTCTTACTCCTTGTGTATTTGTCCTTTCTCACATTGCTATAAAGAAATACCTGAGACTAGGTAATTTATAAGGAAAGAGAGTTAATTGGCTCACAGTTCTTTAGGAGGCAAAGCAGCATCTGCTTCTGGGGAGGCCTCAGGGAGATTTTACACATGGCAGAAGGCAAAGCGGGAGCAGGCACTTCACATGGCGAAAGCAGGAGGAAAAAAAAGAGAAAGGGGAGTTGCTACACACTTTTAAGGACCAAATCTCACAAGAACTCACTCACTATGGCGAAGACCGTCCCAAGAGGGATGGTGCTAAACCATTCATGAGAAATCTGCCCCCATGATCCAATCACCTCCCACCAGACCCACCTCCAAGATTGAGGATAACATTTCAATATGCAATTCAGGTGGGGACACACGTCCAAACTATATCACCCTGCCTCACACTTTTTTGTGTGTTTGTTTGAGACGGAGTCTCACTCTGTCGCCCAGGCTGGAGTGCAGTGGTGCAATCTCCGCTCACTGCAAGCTCCGCCGCCTCCTGGGTTGACGCCATTCTCCTGCCTCAGCCTCCCTAGAAGCTGGGACTACAGGCGCCCGCCACCACGCCCAGCTAATTTTTTTGTATTTTCAGTAGAGACGGGGTTTCACCGTGTTTGCCAGGATGGTCTCGATCTCCTGACCTCATGATCTGCCCGCCTCGGCCTCCCAAAGTGCTGGGATTACAGGCATGAGCCACCGCGCCCAGTCCCTGCCTCACACTTTATACTACAACATTAAACAATGTGCTGTGTCTTACACATATTTTGTCGTTTCTCACCAGGTTCAAGGGATTCTCTGGCCTCAGCCTCCTGAGTAGCTGGGATTACAGGCATGCACTACTACCACGCCCGAGTAATTTTTGTATTTTTAGTAGAGATGGGGTTTTGCCATGTTGGCCAGGCTGGTCTCAGGCTCCTGGCTTCAAGTGATCTGCCAGTCTTGGCTTCCCAACATGCTGAGATTACCGGTGTGAACCCCTGCGCCCAACCTGCTGTCTCTCATTTCCTGTCTATGTTCATTCTTCTTACTCAGCCTGGAATGCTGGGCTCTCCCTTCTCCACTCCTTTTCTTCTCTTTTTCATGCGCATTGTTTAAGTCTCAGCATAGACATCTTTAGTATGCTTTCCTTAGCCACCGCCCCATCTTCCAATCTATTTTCTCCTCAATATCTTCAGTTGCAATCCACATTGTATTAGTAGCGTTAGACTGAATCAAATAATGAAATTTCTATTATTTGGTTAATATTACCCTACAAAAATGGTGAGTCACTATCTACCACTGGGTTGTAAACTTCTTTGTGTAGGGGGATCTTAATCACTGTGCATCCCTTTCCTGCTCAGAATGGACCCCAATAACTATATTTACCTGAATTAATGAATAGCTTAGGCACAATCACAGAAATTTCTAGCCTGCTCCTCATACTGTCCTGAGCCCTAATTCAAGCTGGTTTCAGGGTCCACTCACCCCTTCAATGGGATTAGGACATAACTCAACTAAACATTCTTATTTGTAATGATATGCTGTGTTTTTACAATGGAACAGGGCTCTGTGTAATATTTTTTTGTTGGCAGTTCTTGCAGATTGCATGGCTTCTTTCCAAACGATGTCTGTCCCCTAGCAACAGCTCTCTGTAAGCTACATTCATAAATCAATACAAAGAAAGAGAGTGAGAGACATGGGGTGAGCATTCGTGGTTTCTTGGGTAAGCATAATTTTTACTTGACACAAGATTCAATTGATTCAAACTGATTATGTACTGAACTGTCTCTGATTCTCCTTGGCTTTAATTCTATATACCCCAGCTTCATCCTAAAATTAGTCTGCTTACAGCAGGCCTCCTATGCCTTCCTGAAGTCATTCAGTGTTGCCAGGCAAATGGATTATGAATAAGAAGCAGATATATGATTTACCTCCTACCACTCACTACTTGTTTATCCATATTTAACAAAAATCTACTGTGTTTCCAGAATTGAGCAAGGATTACAAAGGGGGACAAACTAATACTCTTGCATTCAAGCAGCTCAGAATTTTGTGAGAATAATGAGGCAAATAAATCAACAATGGCCAAATAAAGAGAGAAACACATATTAGAGATATATACCCGGCATTACAGCAGTGAGGGAGAATTTTAATTCTTAATGGTTTCTGAAATACATGTGTAGAATCAGACAATTAGAACATTGGTGACCTTGGTGAGAACAGCAATAGTATCTACTGGAAAGGAAATCCAGAAACTAATTTGTTAGAGTACAATTTAAGGATGAAGAACTGGAGACAGACACTAAGGCAATTTTTTCAATGTGTACATCTGAAAAAATATGTACAAAAATATGAAAAAAATGTGTATAATATATATATATACATTATAATAACATTAACGGTGAAATTAAATAAGGTTGAATTATGGAAAGGTGAAGGGATAAAGTACCTAGTAATATCGCTATAAGTGTATTTTTACTGATCCTATGGGTTAGACATCTTTAATTTCTGCCTTTTATGAACAAGGAAACCAATACACTAGACTTGAACGACAAGAGCAAAAACATCATTAGACTTTTTTAAATATTCGATCAATTTCTTACTTTGCACAAAGATTCTACTTTTCAAAGCACTTTTGCATGTGATATTCCCAAATATCCCCAATGGGCATTTAACTCAGAAAAATAAAGAAATGTAACAAACATTAAGTGATTTATTTAAGGTCGCATGGTTCCGAATACCTGTATCTAGTCTAGTACTCTTCTACCCTAACAGAGACAATAGCGTTCACTCTTCCAATGTTTGAATTGCCATTTAGTCTCCTTAGGTAGCACACCACCCAAAGTCCAAAAAAGGCTACTGCGCTTCCCATAGTCAACATATATTGCAGGTTTTCTCCTCTTCTCCCATTTGTCAACCATTTTGAGGCAGAATAATTTAATGATTGACAGGCAAGATTCTGGAGTCTCCATTTAAATCCAGGCTTTACTACTTACACTGTGATCTTGGCAAGTAACTTAACCTTGCTATGATATAGTTTATTAATCTGTGAAATGGAAGTTATAATAATAGTACCTACTGCCTAAGACTGTTATAAACATGAAATAACAGTATGAGGAAAGCACTTTGAACAGCGCCTTGTACATACTAAGTGCTATATGTATATTTGCTATCATTATTATTATTTCTTTGTTAGATAAGAGGTGAGCATATGACACAGACATCAGAAGAGGGTAAGGTGATAGTCAGATTCATTCCTTTCAATTGCCACAACATGAAGCCAGCCATTCCATTAAGATGTTTAAGAAGAGATAGATTTTTTTCCCACAAATCTAGGGGAAATTACTGGTAAAGACTGTAATGCAAATGCTTAAGTAAAACAAAATGAAATATTTGAGGATTTCTTTATCCATACCATCTCTTCTCTAATATCAGCCTAATACTGAAGAGTTGGTTTGGTGTTTAACTTCCCCACCAACCTCTGCAAAATAATTTCCACCTTCCTCCCTATTTACAATGAACTTCAATCCCTTTTGTCTATTTTTGTGAAAACTTCTATGTTGAAGAAATATGCCTTTTTCTTAATTCAAGGGTGGAATGGGAAAAAGGAAGGTGGTGAACAGTAAGAAGCGAGAGTAACAGGAAGCAAATTTGCAGGCTGACTTCCATTTTCAGTGTCCTTATCTGATGGTTTCTCAATTGAGTTTTGTGCCTCTTGAGGGAATATGCTGTACCTAAGAATTTAATTGAAAGGCTGCTCAAATCATTCCTTTCAAATATGAAGATGTGCTTCTCAAAGAGAAAAGTAGACTCTGCTCATTTACCTTTATGTTTTTCAACTGGTTGAGCCAAATTATGTTAGAAAAATAATAAAAATGTTTAAATAGATAAAATGTAGAATTTGAAGGACTCTAACATTTAAGAATCATTATGTTTCTATGTTCTAAGAATTTTCAATATTATATTCTTTAATCCATATAGTTACACTACAAAGTAAATATTATGTTCATGTTACAGATGATGAAACTGAAGCTGAAAAAAGTCAAATAATTTGTCCAGGACCACAGAGCCAATAAGTAAAGACCTCTGTGGAATTTAAATGTGGATCTAATTTTGTTCAGGGGATGAGAAAACAAAAAAATAGGAGCTCTCTCTTCGTTAAGGAGAACCTAAAAATACAAAATAGTTTTTACCAAAGTACTTAAGAATGTACAGATAAATAATTAGGTCGAAAGAAACAAGTAAATCAACACTCGATTCTGCTATATTGTAAGTGAACAAATTTCATAGGTTATAGATTTTCAGCTATTTAATATAAAAAAGAAAACAAATACTATTTTGTCAAATTTATATTTTAACATAGATCTATAATATAGGTCTAATTTTCACCTCTATATATTGGATAATTGCTCAAAGACTTGAAACATGATTTTGGGGAATATACTATTTGTTGGTCATGAAATAGATCACTTATATATCATGATGTTTCACTCTATTTACTCAAGATGTAAATAAATTCCCATTTTTTATATTATGTTTTTTCCTTTCGTAGCTCTCTAAAAGCTATTATAAAGTCAGAATATGTTTTGGTTTTGAGATGACTAGCAAGATTCTTTATCTCCCTTTTTAAAGGTTAATGAGATAAATAGAGAAGGGAGACATTAAATTTTTTTAATCTTTTTTAAAGTTTCAGAATACAATATAAAGTTCATTTACTGCCTTACTTTATATTAAAAGGAGGAACTTTTTTCCTCATGTATCAGAGAATTACATGCATTTTTATGTTCACAAGGGAATAAAACAGAGATTTTTGTTTTGTTTTGCCTTTTAAAGAGAAGTTCCTCTGAGTCTAATTTATTGTACATTTGAGGTGAAAACATGAATGAATCTCTATGCTATCCATTCAGTCACTAATCCACTCATCCCATGAGTAATCTTTTTGTTGTTAGAATTGGAGTATATTGCAATAGCATGTATCAAATACCATTATTTTACTTAACAAATTATTTGAAGCTAGAGGTCAGGAGACAGCATAATATATTCCAGGGGTCCCCAATCCCCAGACCATGGACCAGTACTGGACGGTGGCCTGTTAGGAACTGGGGCACACAGCAGGAGGTAAGCAGCAATTAAGCGAGCATCACCACCTGAACTCCACCCCCTGTCAGATCAGTGGTGGCATTAGATTCTCACAGGAGTGTGAACCCTATTGTGAACTGCACATATGAGGGATCTAGGTTGCATGATCCATATGAGATGCTAATGCCTGATGATCTGAGGTAGAACAGTATCATCCCAAAAGCATCCCCCCAACCCTCCAGCCTCCATCTGTGGAAAAACTGTCTTCCTCTAAACCAGTCACTAGTGCCAAAAAAGTTGGGGCCCACTGTTGTATTCAATTCGATTTAGAAAGCATTGATTGAGGAGCAAGAAGGCCGAATAGGAACAGCTCCAGTCTCCATCTCCCAGCGCAAGCGACACAGAAGACCGGTGATTTCTGCATTTTCAACTGAGGTACTGGGGTCATCTCACTCGGGAGTGCCGGACAATCGGTGCTGGTCAGCTGCTGCAGCCTGACCAGTGAGAGCTGAAGCAGGCCGAGGCATCGCCTCACCTGGAAAGCACAAGGGGGAAGGGAGTCCCTTTTCCTAGCCAGGGGAACTGAGACACACAACACCTGGAAAATCGGGTAACTCCCACCCCAATACTGCGCTGTAAGCACACCAGCAAACCAGGAGAATATATCCCATACCTGGCCAGGAGAGTCCCACGCCCACGGAGCCTCCCTCCTTGCTAACACAGCAGTCTGTGGCAATCTAACCGCAAGGCAGCAGCGAGGCTGGGGGAGGGGCGCCCGCTATCACTGAGGCTTAAGTAGGTAAACAAAGCCGCTGGGAAGCTCCAACTGGGTGGAGCTCACAGCAGCTCAAGGAAACCTGCCTGTCTCTGTAGACTCCGCATCTGGGGACAGGGTACAGCTAAAAAAAAAAAACAGGGGAAGCAGCAGAGGCCTGTGCAGATGCAAACGACTCTGTCTGACAGCTTTGAAGAGAGCAGTGGATCTCCCAACACGGAGGTTGAGGATCTGAGAAGGGGCAGGCTGCCTGTTCAAGTGGGTCCCTGACCCCTGAGTAGCCTAACTGGGAGACATCTCCCACTAGGGGCAGTCTCACACCCCACACCTCACAGGGTGGAGTACACCCCTGAGAGGAAGCTTCCAAAGCAAGAATCAGGCAGGTGCACTCGATGTTCAGCAATATTCTATCTTCTGCAACCTCTGCTGCTGATACCCAGACAAACAGAGTCTGGAGTGGACCTCAAGCAATCTCCAACAGACCTATAGCTGAGGGTCCTGACTGTCAGAAGGAAAACTATCAAACAGGAAGAACACCTATACCAAAACCCCATCAGTACGTCACCATCATCAAAGACCAGAGACAGATAAAACCACAAAGATGGGGAAAAAGCAGGGCATAAAAACTGGAAATTCAAAAAATAAGAGCGCATCTCCCCCGGCAAAGGAGCACAGCCCATCGCAAGCAACGGATCAAAGTTGGTCAGAGAATGACTTTGACGAGATGAGAGAAGAAGGCTTCAGTCCATCACACCTCTCAGAGCTAAAGGAGGAATTACGTACCCAGCGCAAAGAAACTAAAAATCTTGAAAAAAGAGTGGAAGAATTGACAGCTAGACTAATTAATGCAGAGAAGGTCATAAACGAAATGACAGAGATGAAAACCATGACACGAGAAATACGTGACAAATGCACAAGCTTCAGTAACCGACTCGATCAACTGGAAGAAAGAGTATCAGCGATGGAGGATCAAATGAATGAAATGAAGCGAGAAGAGAAACCAAAAGAAAAAAGAAGAAAAAGAAATGAACAAAGCCTGCAAGAAGTATGGGATTATGTAAAAAGACCAAATCTACGTCTGAGTGGGGTGCCTGAACGTGAGGGGGAAAATGGAACCAAATTGGAAAACACTCTTCAGGATATTATCTAGGAGAACTTCCCCAACCTAGCAGGGCAGGCCAACATTCAAATTCAGGAAATACAGAGAATGCCACAAAGATACTCCTCCAGAAGAGCAACTCCAAGACACATAATTGCCAGATTCACCAAAGTTGAAATGAAGGAAAAAATCTTAAGGGCAGCCAGAGAGAAAGGTCGGGTTACCCACAAAGGGAAGCCCATCAGACT